>NC_090265.1:1564135862-1564435862 GCF_040414725.1 Anabrus simplex
CCTGGTGAACCGGGACACTCCAGTTGCCAGATGCCAACAGATGATAGGCTCATAAAATCTAGAGCTGCCTACAAGAGTAAGCTTAACCGATTTGGTAAATTTATTTTAGAATCCTTGGAGGATTCTAGTGATATTGATAATCTCACTATCAGACTGAGGGCTTATGAGGCTGCATTTGAACAATATGATGAAGTACAAACTGAAGTTGAAATCCTAAGTGCAGATCAGCCAAGGGACAGGGAGGATGTTGAAGATATTTTAAGGGTCATACCTAAGCCATGAGAATTTTGTGTAAACTCCAAGGTAGTAGTAAAATACAAGAAACCACTCTCTGCCTTTCCAAATTCTTAAAATAATAGTGAACAGCTCCCTTTAGGCACTCCTTTCAAAAACTGAATTATCCACTTTTAGTGGCGAAGAAGAGAAATTGGAAGCTTTCTTTGAACTGTTTCAATCACTGGTGCATAACAATCTATCTTTGCCTAATGTACAAAAGTTTCACTATTTGCGTGTCTATTTGTAAGGCACAGCATTAAAACTTGTACAACCTCTACCCTTTACAGGTGATAACTACCAAACTGCTATCAAAGTATTGATAGAAAGACATGACAATGTTAGACTGATAATTCAATGCCATATGCAGGCTTTATTTAATCTTCCTAAAAAGAAGGCAGATAACTTGCAAATTTTGAGAGCCCTTTTAGACTCTGCCGAATTACATGTAAAGGCTTTACCTAACCTTCAACAATCTGTCCAACATTGGGATACCGTTTTAATTTATCTCATTACTTCTAAATTTGACTCAAGTATACTGAAAGCCTGGCAAGCTGAAGTATCCAATCAAACTAATCTAACTTATAAATTCATCACTGACTTTATGAAATGCAGATGCCAAGTTCTATCTGCAATTGCTTTGCAAATTGCTTCAAGCAGTACCCCTGTAAACTGTAAATGTAAATGTAAGTACCTTGGTGTTAATGTATGGAATGATCTTCTTTGGGGTAATCATATTAACAACGTATTTAAGAAAGGTTCAGATCTCTTCACATGGTTATAAGAGTATATAGGGGTTGTAGTAAGGAGGTAATGGAGAGGGCATATATGTCTCTGGTAAGACCGCAGTTAGAGTATGGCTCCAGTGTATTGGACCTTAACCGAACTACTTGATATGAGAACTAGAAAAAATTCAAAGGAAAGCAGCACGATTTGTTCTGGGTGATTTCCAACAAAGAAGTAGTGTTACTAAAATGTTGCAAATTTTGATGTGGGAAGACTTGGGAGTAAGCAGACGAGACACTCGACTATGCGGTATATTTTGAGCTGTCAGTGGTGAGTTGGCGTGGAATGACGTAAGTAGAAGAATAAGCTTGAGTGGATCTTTTAAAAGTAGGAAAGATCATAACATGAAGATAAAGTTGGAATTCGAGAGGATAGATTAGGGCAAGTATTAATTTATAGGACAAGGAGTAAGGGATTGGAATAAATTATCATGGGAAATGTTCAATAAATTTCCAAGTTCATTGAAAATATTTAAGGAAAAGCTAGGTAAACAATTATAAATAAGTGTAAATATGAGGTAAACAATTGACAGGGAATCTGCCATTTGAGCAACCGCCCTAAGTGCAGATCACTGATGACTGATTTGATGATTGATTTGAAACTCTCCATCGACTATAGTTAGTTCAAGTTTTCCTCGAAAAATCCATGCTCTCATCACTCCAGTTCAAAGCCCTCAATGTGTTTTATGTTCAGATCACCATCTTCTCTACTTCTGTTCTAAATTTAAATCCCTGCCAGTGAAAGATAGGAGGAAAACTATTCAATAGCATACGTGTTGTTTCAACTGCCTTTCTGGCAAACATCTCTTAAATGAGTGTCCGACTTCTCATACTGGTATTGATACAGTTTAAATTAAGAACTAGTGTTAGGTTTAATGGTCCACCCAATCAATATACTTCACTTTACAAGTGAAAACTGTTTGATATAAAACTATATTAAACATACTATGGAACATGTTTCGTCTCATTTGGGACTTCTTCAGCCATAACGTCTCGTAGCAATTTACAGTGCTCATTGTTGCTGTCTAATAATTTAAAAACAGAAGAACCCATGTCCTTTAAGAACTGTTTGAGAATACATTAAATATAAAATATATACATTATTTACATAAAATTGTCCATCTTCCTGCAAAATAACTTTTATCTTCAATGTTAAAATTTGAATGACATTTCTTGAAAATATGACAGCGCAGTAGCGTGGTGAGAAGCAAGTCAGAGCGAGGCTCAGATGTGAACCAGCTACAGGAAGTTTCACTAACTTTGATGACCTTGTCTTTTTAAAAAGGAATATTCATAAGAATTAAGCTATCAACATGGTGATCATGCAGTGCAGATCTCTACCATATGACAGGCTATCTCAAAAGCATTAGATTCCTTCTACCAGAAATAGCTTATTTTTTGAAAAGGAATTTTCATATGAATTAAAGCTTTCAAATATTCTGATGTGGATTTGGTCCCATTTTCCTATTCTGAGGCCAGAATTCAAATCTCCCTCAGTCAGTACATTGAAACTACCAGCTACTAGCACTGCATGTCATATTTTCAAGAAATGTCATTCAAATTTTAACAATGAAGAATTTTTTTTTTTGCAAGAAGTGATGGACAATTTTATGTAAATAGTGTATATATTTTGTCTTTAGTGTATTCTCAAACAGTTCACAAAGGACATGGGTTCTTCCAGTTTTATATTAGACAGCAACAATGAGCACTGTAATCTGTTACAAGACGTTATGGCTGGCAAGTCATATTTTCAAGAAATGTCATTCGAATTTTAACATTGAAGATAAAAATTCTTTTGCAAGAAATGATGGACAATTTTATGTAAACAATGTGTATATTTTATATTTAGTGTATTTTCAAACAGTTCTTAAAGGACATGGGTTCTTCTGTTTTTAAATTATTAGACAGCAACAATGAGCATTGTAATCTGATATGAGACATTATGGCTGAAGAAGTCTCAAACGAGATGAAACATGTTCCAAAGTATTTGTAATATAGTTTTATATCAAACAGTTTTCACTTGTAAAGTGAAGTGTATTGATTCGGTGGACCACTAAACCTAACACCAGTTCTTAATTCTCATACTTGTTCACATTGTTCTTCCAAACATCATTCTTTATTGCATCACTTTGAATCAAAAAATCTCAGCCTGCTGAAAGCAAATGTGATATTAATGAGCCTACTACCAGTGCTCTAACCTATGTCTACTTTTTGGGGTACTTAAATTTTATTTTCTACTGCTGAGTGCAAGTTCAAGATTCTCAAGGACACTGGTGTAGTGCACATTTATCTATTGAATAATGCAGCTACTCATGACCTTATTAGTGAAGGCTTAAGTGAGAAATTAGTTCTTCAAAGGAAACCTATTTCTGTAGAAATTACTGGCATTAACAAAAGTAAAAATCTGCCCTCTGGTTTAGCGAGACATCGTCTCAGAGATACTTCCAATACAATCAGTTTTAATTTAAATTGGTACTATTGGCAATAATACTCCATGCACCTCCTTTGATGTTGATTCCAAGTCACATATATTGAGCAGATTCTTCTTTTTTTTAAAATTCTCCTGTGGAACTTCTTCTTAGTGCAGATGTATTTTGGAGAGTGTTACTCTCTCAAAAAAAATCCATTCTTGTTTATAAGTCCATAAAACCAAGTTAGGTTGGATTTTTACTGAACAAATCCCCAGATCATCAAAACAATTAAAATCCCAATGTCATCTGATTTCTACTGGTGTTCCCTTGGATTTGGAAAGATTCTGGAACATACAGGCTTGTACCCCGCAGCGTTCTCATTTTACATGCGAAGACAAGATTTGTGAACAGCTTTTCATAGAAAATACCACTAGAACAGAGGAAGGTCATATTGTAGTTCAATTTCCTCACATATTCAATCCCCCTCCATCACTTGATTCTAGGCCTAGAGCTTTAAAGGCACTTTTTTCAATAGAAAATAAATTCAAGAAGGATAATTACCTTAGAGAATAATAGAAAAGTATGAGGCCTTGAATCACATGGAAGTAATTAATTTTCAAGAAATCATCATCATCATCATCATCATTGTACAGTTCCAGTTTCCCGGGTACTGTTAATGAGCCTCATCCATTTCTTCCAGTCCATATATAACTTGTCATGGAGAACATCATCCACTGTCCATCCTCTGGTAACTAGATCAACCTTGATCATGTCCATCCATCGGGTTTTAGGTCTTCCTGCAGGTCTTTTTCCCTCTACCCGTCTTTCCAAACTTATTCTGGCTGTTCTTGTAGGCTCTATCCTCATCACATGCCCGTACCACCATAGCCTGGATGTGCCGATTCGGTCTAATAGGGATGTCTTTATTCCGGCTTCTTTCCTCACCTCTTCATTTCTTAACCTGTCTGTCTTGGTTTTCTGGATGATGGATCTAGGAAATTTCATTTCTAATGCTTGCAGTCTTAATGAATCTCTTTTTGTACGGGTGCACGCTTTAATACCATAGGTCAATACGGGTATGAAATAGCTGGTAAACATCATCAGTTTGGCCGTTTTTGGAATTATGTCATCCCATAAACGTGTTCTTACTTGTTGGCAGAATTCTGATCCCTTTTGCACTCTGTTTGTAATTTCCTTTCTGACCAAATTATCACTGGAGATTACACTTCCAAGGTAAGGAAAATTATCCACACACTCTAGCTGGTCGTCTCCTAGTTTTACACTTGCTGGACACCCTTCTCTGTTGGCTGCCATCACCATTGTTTTGGTCTTCTTGCTGATGTTGAGGTTATATTCCTGGAACTGGGATTTCCATACATTGAGTCTGTCTGTACTTCCTGTTTTGTTTCACCCAAAATCATAATATCATCAGCAAAGGCCACGGCATTCAGTTCACCTAACTTTTCCTTGACGTTCTTCATTATATTGTCCATAACAGTGATGAACAGCAGTGGGGACAGTGCACTTCCTTGCACAACTCCACTCTTAGTCTCAAACCATGATGATCGACCTTCCCCAATTTGTACACAGCTAGTACAGTTGTACAACATCTGAATTTTCCTTACCAGTCCTTTAGGCACATTTCTTTTCCTCACATACTCCCATATCTTACCTCTTATAACACTATCATAGGCCTTTTCTATAACCAGGAATTCAACGACCAGGTTCTTGCCTTTCTCCCAATACTTTTCTATCAGCATGCAGGTGCTAAAAATTAGATTCATTGTTGATCTGTTACTTCTGAATCCATATTGCTCCTTCTCTAACTGTGGTTCAATGATGCTTCTCAATCTCCTTTCTATGATCTTCTCTAGAATTTTTAGGCCATGAGACAGCAGGTTTATTCCTCTATAGTTGGTGGCTTTCTGTCTGCTGCCTTTCTTAAACAGCGACATTATAATGCCCTTGCTCCAATCTGCAGGTATTTTGTTGTCTGTCCATATGGCATTTAGTACTCTGTGCAGCCAACGTATACCCTGGATGCTTGCTATCTTTATCATGTCTGCATTCACTTCATCTGCACCTGAAGATTTTTCTTTAGGCATAGATTTTAAGGTTGTCTCAGTTTCTGTCCAGGTGATGGGAGGTTCTTCATTGTAGGCTTGGATTCCCAGTTCTGTATTTTGTTCCTGAACTGGTCTATTCAGTAGGTGGTCAAAATGGTTCTTCAGGACTTCTTTCATGTCACTTTCTGTCCTAACCAGATTTCCATTTTCATCTTCACGTGCCTTTATGGTATTCATTGGTTTCCTTTTACCTCTGATTACACTATAGAGTAGTTTCTTATTGCCTCTGCTGTCTTCCTCCAGTTTCTGAGTGAATATATTCCATGCCTTGGTCTTTTCTTCTGTAACTGTTCTTTTACCGCCCAGTTTCTTGTTTTGGTATAATTGTTCGAGGTTTCTGATCTTTGCCTCGTCTCTAGTAAGATCTGGTTTATTTTTCTCCCAATCCCTTTCTTTCTGCAAGAGATTTCTTTCCCTGACTGCTACTCTCATTCTTTCATTCCACCAAGGTGCTTCCTTCTCCCTTACTTTCATACTTGTCTTTCCACAAACTTCAGTTGCTTCCTTAAGTAATGTGCCCCTTAGTCTGGTCCATTCTGCCTTTCCATTTTTCCTTTCATCTCTCGGTAACAGGGTTTTTATCTGGTTCTGATACTCAGTTCTCTTATCTGTTTTCTGGAGTTCCCATACTTTGAATTTTGGGATTTTCCTGTTCTGTATTTTCGGCACATAGAAGTTTCTCAGGCCCGCTACTAATAGACAGTGGTCACTGTCAAGGCTCTCACTGGGTATTACTCTGACATCTGTTACCATTCTGCTCCTTTCTTCATCTGAGATGACATAATTACAGTCTTTTGTAGTCCATTCCAACTGTATCGTGTTATCTTACGGCTCTGTCTCTTCTTGAACCAACTCTTTTTCACCACCAACCCATTCCTCATACAGAGGTCAAGGAGATGTTCACCTTCTATATTTCTCCCACCATATCCATGAGGTTCCATTATGTTCTCATACCCTGTTCTATCTGTCCCAAAATGTGCTTTCAGATCTCCTATAATGATTACCGTCTCTTTACTAATAATTTTTTCCCAAATCATCAAGAAACTGATTCTTATCCTCTTGACAACATCCAGTTTGAGGTGCATACACCTGTACCAAAGTTAGTTTTTCTTTCCCTAAATGCACAGTCACCTTTATTATTCTCTCACTAACATACTGAATGTCAGCGACTCCTTCTAGATCTTTACTCATGATGAAACCAACACCATTCCTCATCTCTTTGTCATTTCCATGCCAATACAGTGTATACTGATTTTTAATTTCTTCATTCCTTTCCCTCTCTATTTGGTTTCACACAGTCCCAGTATCATTAATTTCCTCCTTTCCATGAGGTCCACTAGTTATTCACATTTTCCTGTGAGACTGAGTAGGTTGATGGTCCCAATCCGTGTTAGTCTCCTCCAGGATTTTCGCAAGACTCTGTCTATCATCAGGCCATCATCCCTGACATGAGTCTGCTAATGCTGGTGTCTCAATTTAGTTGATAAATGCATTCTGAGGCTCTTATGTGTTTTGAAAGCAACTACAAGTAAGCTCTTTTACTGGCTTGATAAGCCTGACGTAATTGAGGATTTTCTTTCCGGGTTTACTCCCTTAGCCTTTGAGGATCCCTCCTCATCCCACAAGGCAGTGGGTTCTATCTGTACTACCCCCAGCGGAATGGGTTGCCTCCTCCGCCAACTCCACCGTACCGAATCATATTCTCCGGTTTTGCTGCCATTGAGGTCTTCACTCGTTACCCTGAGCTGGGACCTTTTACCAGATGTTACATACCAGGTCAGCATGCTCTGGGACTCACATAGGCAGTGGTGCTACTCCCTGGGCAGGGCTGCCTCTAAGAAGGTCCCTACCTATTAGCTAAATTCTCAAGAAAGTTCCTCTCAAAATTCAGTTTATTTAAATCATCATCAGTGTAGAAAGATGAAGTTACCAAAGATAAAATTTGTGTTGTATTCAATGATGCTCTTGATTCCCAAGGTATATCTTTACTTCCTCTTCTCTTACAATTTTGCTTTACGTCGCACTGATACAGAGAGGTCTTGTGGCGACGATGGGATAGGAGAGGCCTAGGAGTGGGAAGGAAGCGGCCGTGGCCTTAATTAAGGTACAGCCTGGTGTGAAAATGGGAAACCATGGAAAATCATCTTCAGGGCTGCCGACAGTGGGGTTCGAACCCACTATCTCCCAGATGCAAGCTCACAGCTGTGCACTACTAACCGCACGGCCAACTCGCCTGGTGGTATATCTTAAAATGACACTCTTTTGACATGCCCTACTATTCATACTGGTCTCTTCTTGTCTTGTTAAACTTTCAGTTATTCCCTGTTACTGTCATGGCTGACATCCAACAGATGTATAGGCAAATTTTAATCGATCCTGTCCAATGTGTTTACATAGCATTCTGTGGCGTGATCATCCTACAAAACTATCATGGAGTTTCATATTAAACTTATGGATTAAAGCCATTAGCCTTTCTTGCCATCAGGATACTTTATCATTTGGCGCAACTTGATGGTCAACAATACCATCCAGAAGCCCAAAAGGCGTTGATGTCATCATTCTATGTTGATGATTTTTTGTAATAATTTTCAACAATAGATGAAGCAATAAGTGTGGTACTACACTTCGCCGAGTTGCTAAATGGTGGCAGTTTCACTTTGCATAAGTGATGTTCCTACTCCATTGATTTTTTAACCAACTTTCCAAACCAACCAAAAGTTGTTCACCCTGTGGAACTCTTTAAACATGAAACTTCTGTCAAGGCACTTGGTTTATATTGGTATATGTATAAGCCAAGATTAGGCATGGACTGTCCTTCTACAAAAAGGAAAATTCCTATCTGAGATTGCAAAAATCTTTGACCCTTTACAGTATCTAGCTCCTATTGTCATTAATGCAAAACTTCTTATGCAGGAACTTTGCTCCTTGAAAACAGACTGGGATGAGCCACAAAAGTTTGCTAATGAAAGGAAGGTTTGGCAAGCCAATTTAAAACAATAGTAGAATCAGTCCAAAAGAATACATTTTCAGTATGAAGTTCCAAATTCTGCATTAATTCGACAGACAGCTCTCTGGCCAAAAGAGCTGCACATACTTCCAACCGTGGCAAAAGGACAGTTTTTAAGGAAGCTACCTTGGATTTGGCACATAAGATTGGAATTACATACCGCAACATTAACACAATGAGTGAGGTAGGCACAACATCCAGATGTTTTCTCAGAAGTATCTGAAAACAGATGCAAATTATCACAACTTGAAGCTTGAAGTAAGGTCCTAGGGATAGAAATAGCTGAAAGACTCTCTCTATAAATTTTCCATTTTTTCAAGAAGGCAAAGAAAATCCTGCTGTTGTCATTTCGATAGGATGTTCCCCTAATTCCTTGATTCATATTTTTCTGTATTAGCATGATCCTTTTTGACTCGTACAAAACTCTTTTCAGCAGCTTCATGTTTTTTCTAGTGAGGTGTCCAATCCCCCTGAAGCTCGTAATACCACTGCTATTGCCCAAGCAGCCCACTGTTACATCAGTTTTCCATCTTTTTCAAACTTGTAAGGGTAATGGCTTATGTTTTGTGTTGCAAATATTTAGTCACTGACCAACTACTTATCCGAAGTGGTTGCTTGCCCAAGACAGAATCACATTTGGCAATTATTAAAATATCGTTCTTGACTCAACAAGAAGCTTTCTCAGATAAACTCAGTTCTTTGAATAAGAGTATTCCCTTGTCAAAAAGTAATACATTACTTGCTTTATCTACTTTTTAAAATTCTGATGGTCTCCTTAAGGTAGGAGGCAGACACTCTTCTTCTAATTGTTCTAAAGAAAAGAAACATTCTATCATCCTTCCTTCTAAGCATCATGTAACTGTACTGATTATTCGTCAATTTCATTACCAAAACCTTCATGCTGGTGTTCGTACGTTGCTTTATTCAATTCGTGAGCATTACTGGGTTATTAATGGAATCTATGAAGTTAATTCTGTAGTCCGTAAATGTACCTGTTGCATTTGCTCAAATTCCCAACCTGCATCCAAAATTACAGTAGACGTTCCTACCTTAGATCTGATGTTTAGCATCTTTTTTCTCTTATTAGTATTGATTTTGCAGGTCCATTTTCTTATTTAGTCAAGTCTTCATGTTCCAAACATAAAGTTTTAGGGAAGGCTTATTCTTTTTGTATGTATGGTTACTGGGGCCATCCACTTGGAGCTAGTTACCAATGCTTCTACCTCTTATTTTCTTGCAGCTTTTGCTAGATTTGCTTCTTATAGAGGCTTCCCTTCCGACGTCTTTTCAGACAATGCTAAAACTTCTGTTCGTGTTACTGAAAAGCTCAAGAAAGCCCTTACTTCTCCTAAAGCTAGCAAAGCCATTGAACTTAAAGGTTTAAAGTGGTACTTTATACCTCTTTATGCCCTTAATCATGGTGGTTGCTAGGAATCTTGTATTAAGGTAACCAAGAAACACTTAAAGAAAGTTGCTGCTTCTGTAATTTTTTCTTATGAAGAATTTAATTCTTTGTTAATCCAAATAGAAGGGATTGTGAATTCAAGGCCACTCGCTCCCTTGTCTCATGACATTCTTCCTTTATCCGCTGCCCATTTTTTGATAGGGAGATCTTCGACCTCCCCTCCGCCTTTGCTTAAACGTATTTCATCCCTTCCTATACTACGGAAAAAGGTCGAAGCATTGCGTAATCGGTCCTGGCATTGGTGGAAGCTGGAGAATTACAGACTATGAATCTCATGTTACATCCGTATTGATGGTTGAACTTCTTACAAAATTGTACAAAATTACGTTGATATCCTCCCAGTCAATACTATAATATTTTACATCCAATTAAGACAAAACTTTACACAGACAAAGACATGTTTCGACCCGGCAATGGGTCATCCTCAGTAAAACACATATAATGAATCAGTTGAGAGCTGGACTCCATAGTCAGAGAAAACGGGTGATACAAGCAGGCCACGTAACACTAAAAATCAGACGTTTCAACTTCATGTCTGAACATAACAACCAAGCCAACAGTTTACAAATACTAGTTGAACTATACCAAAGGACAACAAAAACATTGAAACAAAAAGACCTCCAGCTCAAGACTGTTTTAATGATCACCATCTCACATGGAAATTCTAAGTTCCCAAGGAGGGAATTAGATATTTTCCCACCAATAGAGCATGTCAAAAAGCAGATCACATGTAATTAGCCATATCCTGCCAGCCCATAAGAGATACTCAGATCATTATTTGACATAATATATAATTTTATTGATATAAATTTTAGTCATATATGGTAAAAGTGATGAACCGCAGGATAGCTGAGACCGGAAGTCCATGGAGACATCAAGTCGCTGGATATTACGCGATACTTCCTTGGGACCGTGAGAAAGGCTTAGCGTCACTAGGAGTTGGGACATCTCGGCATTTGTACATGATGTTGGCCAAGAGAAATATTCAGCCAATGAGAACGCGGGGATGTTGCAACTATGGAGTCTAATTCACGCAAAGTCATAATCCCAGGTTGACCAACATGGACAGTTGCCTGAAATCAATTCTGTTATTTGACAGATTTCCACAGGTCTACAAGTGAAACATAATCAGGAGTGCGATATAAAATAATAGGAAGAAATTTGATATTATTTAAACTGTGTTTTATTGGTATGTTATAATTAATAATTAATTAATTAATTATTAATTAATCAACATCTATATCATGTTATAATTAATATCGTGTCATTATGAGAGGCAAGCACTCTGATTGGTGATTGGTCTAGACATGTGGGAATCCCATAGCTACAACGGCGTTAGCCAAGCTTCCTTAGCACCTCAAGCTTTGGAGAGAGTCACTCTGATCGCGGAAGCCGATGTGATGTGAAGTTGTTCGGTGTGCTCCGAGAATTGTACATGAAAGTTGCCACGTGAATATATCAGTAACAGTGTATGGATTTTAAGACCGATAAACAGTGTTTTCAGTCGTGCAGTTGAATAAATTAACTGATGCAGAGTTAAATTGAGGATCATATTATAGCGCAGAGTTCACTACCGATAAATAGACGGTAATAATTAGCCGCAGTTGGGAAGGTGGAGAAGAGACGCTCAGCTGTCTCATATTTTTCGTGTCGGTTGCGTTTCGCGAGGAACTCTCGATCCGTACAGCAAGCCGCTCTCAATAACTGTGTATATAAACCCTAAAGTGTTAAATTTCAAGTGTATTTGTGTGTCAGTGTGTTGGTTGAGTTTATACTAAAAACGGGTTTGTTCGGCACGTGCAGAATTGAGCAGTGAAGAGATATTCATCCAAAGCCTTCTGTGTTGCAGTGTTCAGTAACTTTCAGCAAGAAGATGGCATCGCCCATGGAAGAAGGAAGATGGTTTATATGTGTTAAAGCAGTGATCAACATCTAACGCAGCAGGGATGTGAGCCGCTGCCATGTGTCCCGAGAGTCGTCCAAGATAAGGCGCATGTTTTAATTATGGAATGTTATAGGGGTTATGTTAAAATACTAGTGCAGTTTAGTGTAGGGATTTTCTTTAACGTAAAGTAAGCCCGACGGCATGTGTTTATTTCACCTTTGTATTGTTGTAGATACGGATAAGAGAGAAGTGCATGATCTCTATATTTTTATTTTTATTTATGATTAGTTAGATGGGATAATGAGGGAGTTGTTAGGATTATATTGACAAGTTCATCCAATTTCCAAGTTAAACACTTGCTACGTTGAGAGTAAATTCAATTTAATTTTGGTCATTTAGAGAGTAACAGTTAAATTGCATGACGTATGGTATTTCAGAAGCTGAACCGTAAGGAGCTGCATAACAATGTTGAAAGAATAGGATCTTCTAATTTAGGTTGGAAACTGTTTTGCCCAATGATTGGTACAGGAACTGAACCTGGTCTCATAATGTAAAAGGCTGATGAGAATTGTAAGAGATATGAGAGGTTATAATGCATGCGGAGTTATAAAGTGATTATGCAGGCCGATTGCATGCCTGATAAGTGAAAGAATGATGTGCAGTGAATATGTACCTGCTATTGTCTTCTGAGAGAATATTAATTATCAGAATTGACAAAATTGATTCCAGACCAATGAGTCTGGTGTGTGTAATAAATTGTCGAAGCATGCTAGGAAGGAGTACGACTGTACGTGAGTTTCCGTGTAGCCGAAGAAAGATGATATTGCCTCACAAGCTTATTTACTGACCGTGTTTACATAGACAGCGTGAATGAGATGGTATTTCCGTGATACAATCTTAGCGGACAGAAACCAAGCCCTAGTACAGTGTTGAGTTCCAACATTTCCTTTCAGATCACAGCATAGCAGGAAATATGTGACGGATGATCACGCTTTTGAGTGCGCAAAGGCAGCAGAAGAAGGCAATGTTGCCCATTGCTTTCCACATGTTTTATTAGGATAATTATATGTTTTTCTCTTACAGGATGATGTTTTGTGATATTTCATGTTGTTTGATTATGTTGTCTTGTTGTTTAATGGGGAACAGCCCGAGTGATGAGTAATATTGATGGTCAATCTAGTTCTCACTAGATCCTTTGTGGTGAACCGTGTTTCACATCGAGTCAGTGTAGTATGTAAGACTTCCTTTTCTTTATCCGATGTAAATAGGTGTGATACTTTGCTTATTTTTGTTCATTGTAAATATAGCGTAGGGAAATGTCACTAGTATTTTTCATAATTCATATCATGTTCCATTGCGTCTTAATTATCCTTTTTTCGTAATTTTCTTTTATATTAATTTTCTTTTAACATTTAATCTTGCGACGACTCAAAACAAATTATCAACCCGTATCAATGTGATACTTTAAAGTGTGTTACTCCATCCGAAATACATTACGCATTGAGTCGCAGTGTTGTGTTTAGATGGCACCGACATTTTGTACAAGGATGGAATAGTTTTAAAGATGATGTGCGTACTGGTCGGCCACAAACAGTTTGAACGGAATTCAAGATCCAAGAAGTTACAACGTTGGTGCGTGCTAACCGCTCCCAATTGGTAGACGATCTCGCAGCAGCAATAGGGGTCAGCCATGGTACTAGCCACAAAATTCTGATGGATAACCTAAACGTCTCATGTTACCCAGCACAGTGTGCCACGAATCCTGTCGCAAGACCATGTTATGATGATCGCATGATAATTTGTGGTGACATCATCACTAGTGCTGACGATGATCCGACGTTTCTCAACCGGATAATAACTGGAGACGAAACATGGTGTTTCCTTTATGATCCACAACTGAAACGATAATCCGCCACCTGGAAAACGCCATCATCACCACGACAGAAAAAACCATGATAAGACAGGTCAAAAGGCAGGGTGATGTTGGAACTGATTTTTGATTCAAATGGAATCGTACACATGGAATTCCTCCCAGATGGTGCAACAGTAAACAAAACCCACTACAAGGAGATCCTTGGCTGTTTACGCAATGCAATTCGCCGTAAGCGACCTGGACTTTGGTGTACAAAGAATTGGTTGTTGCTGCACGACAACGCCCCTGCACATCACTCTGTCCTTGTCCAATAGGAACTTGCAAGGCAACAGGTGACAGTTTTACCACACCCTCCATACTCACCTGATCTCCTGAAAGCAGATTTCAGTCATCCGAAGAGGTCATGATGGCCACAAGAAAAGCCATACGGGACCTTCCAGCCAAATGCTTTCAGCAGTGATTGCAGCAGCTATACCAATGTTGGCAAATGTGCATAACGGCCAACGGCGACTATTTTGAGGGTGGATGTGGTTCTGTTTAAGAGGTTAACAGCCAACGGCTACTATTTTGAGGGTGCATGTGGTTCTGTGTAGGTGTATGCCGTGTAATGTGGCATCGTGTGCAACATACAGAGTCGTGTGGGTGCCTATCCTCCAAGCGTCAAGTCTCAGAACTTAATGACTGTACTACGTATGTACCTGTTCAATATTATTTCTTACCTTTGATTTTCTTATCTTATCTTATCTTATTCTAAAATATCATTCTAACTTGGAATACTTATGGTCACATATTAAGAGGTTTTGTTTATTCATTTCATCTACCAAACCAAACCAAACCAAACCCCATGGCACTACAGCCCTTGAAGGGCCTTGGCCTACCAAGCGACCGCTGCTCAGCCCGAAGGCCTGCAGATTACGAGGTGTCGTGTGGTCAGCATGACGAATCCTCTCGGCCGTTATTCCTGGCTTTCTAGACCGGGGCCGCCATCTCACCGTCAGATAGCTCCTCAATTCTAATCACGTAGGCTGAGTGGACCTCGAACCAGCCCTCAGGTCCCGGTAAAAATCCCTGACCTGGCCGGGAATCGAACCCGGGGCCTCCGGGTAAGACGCAGGCACGCTACCCCTACACCACGGGGCCGGCACCATTTCATCTACAGGGTGATTAATTTGAAAGTTCAGAGCGGAGTGTCGAGGATTAGGCGCGCTGGGAAGCGGAGACAGCAAGCGCAGTGCCCGCCATGACAAGCAGTCATAGTTGGCCCAAAGAAGTGGCATGATTACGCCTACAGAAACTAAACTAAACTGAACTCACCAGCTACATAGATGCTCTGGACAAATAATTAAATGAATAAACAAATAAATAAATCAATTATGAAATATAACAGAACCTGCCAGTAATAAATAAATAAATAAATAAATAAATAAATAAATAAATAAATAAATAAATAAATAAATAAATAAATAAATAAATAAATAAATAAATAAATAAATATATAAATAAATAAATAAATAAATAAATAAATAAATAAATCAATCAATCAATCAATCAATCAATCAATCAATCAACTAGGAAATTAAACTGAACTCACCAGTATCTACAGACGATGCTGAAAGTGATCTTGTTCAGCTGCAATGCAAGCTTCACATCTTGTAATGAGATTTTGAAACACACTTCGTAGTTCATGGACACCGATAGAACGCATAATGTTCCTAATTTCAGTTTTTAATTCTTCTGCAGTTCGAGGATTATTCCTGTAAACTTTTCCTTTAAGATTTCCCCATAGATAAAAATCACATGTGCTTAAATCAGGCGAACGAGGGGGCCATAAACCTTTACTGATGATCTGATCACCATCGAACATTTCCCGTTACCGCCGCATAGAGCTACGCGCCGTATGGGCCGTTGCACTATCCTGCTGGAAATAGCCATATCTTTTCTCTTCTTCAGTCAGTTCAGCAAAAAATAGTTCCAGAATGTTGTAAATATAATGGTCAGAAGTAACTGTGTCCTGAAAAAATATCGGACTGATAATTCGTCGGGCACTGATAGCGCACCACACTCACCTTCACATTGTGCAGACGTCTCGGCTGTAAACTGTGCGGGTTGTCTGTATGCTAGATTCTATTGTTCTGTGCATTGACATATCCACTCAAATGAAACCAGGCTTTGTCGCTCATAAAAAGAAAGTTCGGATCCACAATACCGTTGTGGACACTATTCATTAGCCAATTGCAAAATCGTATTCAATCATATATCAATCAATACTGATCTGCCCAGGTGGCAGATTCCCTATCTGTTGCTTTCCTAGCCTTTTCCAAAATGATTTCAAAGAAATTGGAAATGTATTGAACATCTCCCTTGGTAAGTTATTCCAATCCCTAACTCCCCTTCCTATAAATGAATATTTGCCCCAGTTTGTCCTCTTGAATTCCAACTTGCATTGAAATCTGTAGGCAGTATGTTATGGACTGAATGAGTCCGATAAGATCGTAAATGTAATAATTTTGTTGCATTACGTACTGAAGACGGTGAAATACCACTTTCCTGAGCTACTCTCCAAAGCGACTTATGTGGACTGACCTGGAGTCTTGCCAGTATAATTATCTTCTAACCTCTCCCGTGTGAGAGCTGTTCTCCTTTGCTTCTTTTTCTTATTGCTTATGGAACTAGTACTACGCCACTTGTAAACGAGCTGATGCATGTAAAGTTTTGATGGTACTGTCGCACCGGGAAATTGTCTACGGAATTTTCGAAGGCACCTTTTAACCGGTTTCTTTTTCTTGTGCAAATAACACTCGACCAGAAATATTCTTTGCTCTATAGTGTATTTAACCATCATGATGATAACCTCACAACACACCTTAAAAGTCCAATAGTTTCTAGCGAACTGAGGGACAGAGTGCTAAACAGCTGCGCGCTGGCAGTGAACACTTCTTATCTCGTCAGTGTTGACAGAGGCCATATGGCGCTCGCTCGGGACTTCCCACGGCATGCAAACAGAAGTCTGAACACTTAAATTATTCTCCCTGTGTTTTGGAACTATTTGTCTAAGAGACTACTTTCCTGTTATATCTTTTCTCATTTTCTTATGTTTTAATTAATTTATCTGAGAAATAACTTGCTTCAGATAATGATTTTGTATGGGTTTTTGAACCTAAAGAATTGAAAATTGACTTCATCACATCTATTATTCTTTTCTTTCGGCCGTACGTTGTTTAACATTTCTGCATGCCAGATCTTGCCTTTTCTTCCATGTTTTGTTTTCTTGGACCTCAGCTCTTTGTTTTAAAAGGGGACACTGCCCTATATGTCTTAACGTGTTTATTATTACGGGTTTTTTGTTTTTTGGGAATTTTATGAATGTGAATGATGATGCGATCATGATTAACTTCGAACGTGCTTATTGTAGTTTAACTGATGACTTATAACACTTCTAATTAATTTAATGTTTCTATTTAATTGAGTTTCCTTCACCTATTTGTTAACCTAAATTTGGACTTTTTCATCAAATTTTATTACACGATGCCTATTGGATCTGGTTTTAATTTACAATTTCTTTGGGTTTGGGACTAGAAAATCTTTTGATTTCATATTAGCAATCATTTTATTCTAGGTTAATTTTACCTAAAGAGAAGATTTTTCTTCAAGATTTGATTTCAATTTTTGTTTAATGTATTTATATTCCCTCAGATTGTACTCTACATATAATTAATTAATTTAATTAAAACGGACATTTCTCCTTAAATTGGTCTTCTTATTTTAGGGCATCTCTATTTTTCTTTAAGTAGCTCTGATCCACTTGACTTTATTTGTGACTAAGTTGCCTTATTTATTTTGAACCACAAATGGCACTTGTCCAAGGTAAGTTTGCTTCCTCATTCTTTTGTGATTTCATTGATTTGTGATTTGTGTATCTGTATCCCATGTCTTGCCAGAACTATGATTTGTTTAACTACTAAAAGTACATCATAGTTCCAAAGAATGAACTCCACATCTGTAGGAAAACTCTAAGTTAAAGAAGTGGTAGTATAGTATTATCGAAATAAAATGTTATTGCTTTTATCTAAGATTTTGAAAATAAGCCCAGAACTAGACCACCTTTTCAGAACTTTCTTGTCGTGTGGAAAAATACAAGAAACATACACTTCAGATAATTGTAATCAGACTGAACCTCAAATCTACAAATGGTGCATATCCTCCTTTGTCATTATATTATTCTCTGAATTACAGGGGTTGATAGGTTATTAAAGCTGACAATTACATCATCTGGTTCATGCCAGATTGGGGCTAATACGGTTCCTCCACTTTTCTCAGTCATTCCACTACTCCTCCTTCAATACTGTGGTCCAGTTTAGTTTGTATTTTCTAAGGCTTTTCTTCACTAAAACCATCCATCTTGTTCTTTTCTTCCTTGACCTCTCTTTCCCTCCAGGTATAGTTCCAAAATCTGTTTTGTCATCTCTCCATTGTTTGGTGTGTCCAAACCATCTTATCTTACCTGTTCCTCTCTCTCTATTATCATTCAACTTCGCCACTTTTAATTACTTTCAATATGTGTTAATTTTTAATTCCGTCTGTCTTTGTTTTCTGAAGTAAGCTCCTCGAAAACTACCTTTCAATTGCCTACATACAGCATCACGTTTTTCTATATGCCAAGTTTCTGAGCCATATGTTGTTACAGAGATGAAATACGTCTTTGTCCATTATTTCCTTAGCCTTTATTGGTAGGCCTATATCTTTATTCTTTCACTATGGTAGACAGCACTTTCCAATTGTATTCTTCAGCTTATTTGCAGTCTGATTGGGACATTCCTGCTATAAAAATCTAGTAGACTGTACAGCCAATGACTCATTGCTGAGTATCCAGCAGCAGCAAATTAACTTGACTCTCAAAGGGGACCAGTGACTTTGGAGGGATGACCCCCTTTGGGTGATGGTCCCATGGGTAGAGGAAATACCACCACAACATATCATGCAGCATCTAATCTCCAACTGCAAAAGGTGTCTGTTCTCCATGTCAAGAGTGGCTTAGCTTAAATCTATTACATGTGGTAAATTTAATTTGGGTTCCGTATTGACTTAATATAGTTAAAAACTTCTTGGCAAGAATTTACATATGGAATATTGTCCACCTATTCAATACAAAAATATACCCACTTAAATTAAATGACCTGTACAGTCATAATGATTCATATATAATGACCTGGTTAACTGTGCATACAATATTTACCATTCATTCAAAGGACCATCCACAGAGTAAATGACACCTCACCTGAACATGGCTTTGCATAACAGAAAGAACTCCTTCCAATTTCTCGATCCACGTTGCTTGAGACAACAGGTCTTCATGATTCTCTAGTACTTGTCTTTGGAGTTCTTTGTCAAGAAGAGAGATCCCTGAAACATAGTTCAAATAAAATGTCACTCTGATTAAAAGTGTGTTACTGACAAAGAGAAGCTACTTGTTATATGGAGTAAAACCATGAATTTGTTTTATTAGTGTGCAGGATGATTAAACAAGTGATGGGCACCAGCAGAATTAATTGCAGAAGAATGCAACTCCACTCAAAGAGGAGTGATGGGAGCAAAGAGCAGAGAATCTGGACAAAAAAATTTAAAATTCAAAATCAGGCTGGTGGGTTTTTAAGGCGTGATTACGACTTGCTGGTTTTCTCATGATTTAGGCAGGTGAATTGCGAAGCACACTTACACACATCTAGCTGTCAGCGCCATCATCATCCTAACCATCCTACCCACATCATTTGTTCATTTATGTGCCTAACAGAAACTATGTTGCGTGCAATAGTATTCCTGATGAACAGTCCTACCCATACTCTGCCCTTCCCCTTTTAACACCCATCAAGTACACTTTTGGCACATACTCTCACTGCTGCATCGTGGGACTTGAGACTCTACTTTCCTTCGCCTACCTTACTTGTTTCATCATCCCGTGCTGCTGCATTCTATGAGCTGCTTGCTGCTATGTGTCGCTTCTTATCAGCTGTCCGTCTACTCGCTCAGCTGGCTCTTTGCTTGCTGGGCATGGTGTTGCCCTCCTCCTCCCTCCACTCACGTCATGTATTACGTCTGCCTTCTCGCATGTTCTGTGCTCGCTTCTCTCTGCCTATATAAGCTCACGTTGATCTTCTTTGTGGCGAGTTGGGGATATGAGGTGATTCTAGTGTGGAGGGCTTCATTTGTCCTTGTACAACTGGTTTGTACTTCTGCTGTTCTACGAACTGGTTTTCTACGACGAGCTGGGTGAGCTAAGGACATGCAGACTAACTTTTAAATATTTCAGCTATTGGTCTTGCCCTTCCGACTTGGCATACAAAACTCCAATTTCACTCAATATTCTTTGAAACATGGACTTACTATTTTTGAATTATTTCAAGTCCTGAAAGTTCTATAACATTTTCAAAGTTGCGGAAGTATCTTCAGCTATGGACACATGATTTGAAATTTGATAACGGGTGTCTCGTAGATTATTGGAATCCTGTGTCTATTTTGCGGGAACTGTATGGAACTATGAGTGCGCGGAGTTGGCCATCCTTTCTCCTTCACCTTCCACCTTTTTTTTCCCTAATTTTTTTATCCTTAAAGAAAGTAGTGAAGGACCAAAAGCTTGAAATTGATAATGTTTGTTACAGATCTGTCATTAATTAGTTATGATGTTTACATCGATTTTGTGCGATTAAGTAGATTCTAATTATGATTGTGGCTCATAAATCCTCAATTCCTTTTAACTTCTGTCGTTTTACCTTTTCTCGTCAACATTGGTGCTGATCTAGTCGTCGTTTCAAAAAAAATTATTATGTACATGAATATTTATTTTACTTTGGCCCCTTCTTTTAATCGGACGATGTGCACTGTTACTCTATTTTTTGAATTCTGAGGATCCAAATTTGACGTTCCTCGATATCTTTGTACAATTATGAGATATTATTCACCCCGTATGTGTACTCTAGGCATTATTATTATCAGTGTTTGTCCCTCAAAATTATGTACCTTCCTTTGGGATTCTGATCTTTAATCTATTCGTGCACTTTTCTGGTGTGACACAAAGCACGTTATTTCCTATCGTGAAAAAAAATTAATAATAATAATAATAATAATAATAATGATAATAATAATAATAATAATAATAATAATAATAATAATAATAATAATAATAATAATAATAATAATAAAAAGTTTTGTGGAAAATCCAGTCAGGATCACTATTGTGCTTAAACATTAGTTGGAAATCCCACTGAATGAGGTTGTTGCTCTTGTATCTTGTACAACATTTCTGCTTCTTTGAGTATTTAAAAAATAAAAACTGTAACATTTTTACCTTTATCTTGTTGTTATAACAAAATTCTGGATATCAGTTTTGAAAATACATATGTTCTACCCTTTGGTTATTTCCATAAGGAAACAGGATATTTTATTTTCCCTGTTCATCCCAATGTCCATGTACCTACCATGACTTTGCCTTCTGGGTTTGCCCCACAGTACGGCCTGCTGCACGTGATTGACTCTGCTGTCTTGTTATATAGAGGAGGATTGGCCACCTTATTCAGAAAGTGACTGGCATATTAATCACTATTATCACTCGTTACTAGCAAACCCACCTGACAGTTTATAATCCCCTACCTCTTCCTCGTTATCTCCCCTTACAGGAATATCACTTACTCCTAGCACATCCATATGCATCCTCTTTGCTGACTCATCCAGTTCTACTTTCTTTCTTCCATAAGCCCCATTAATATTGATAGCCCCCCATCCAATTCCATTTTTTTCACTAAGCTGTTTCCAAGGAGTCCCTCATCTGTCAAATAGGAGTGGGACTCTGTTACTCCCATAGGTCTGAGGCTTGCTTAAAATGTTCTGAGCTTGGTAAATTCGTGAAGCGCGATGTTACCCTTTGTAAAGTGCTACCCTACATACACATAGTCCAAGTGAGGATCTCTTCTCTAACGGGTTGGGGAGCACAGTGGGTGGTATAGTTTTAGCCACCTGAGCACAAGGAGGGCCATGACTCAGAATATGTCCGAGATACCCACTCGCATTCCGTAGCAACTGGTATCCCGACTCTCAGGACTACTTACTAGGCCACTCAGCCGTTGCCCATGGTTCACGAACTAGGACGTGACTACAGTAACTCACACCATAAGCCATCATCATCATAGAAAAAAAAAATAGCATGCACAATCTGTACGTTGTATACTCCTTCTGCCATCATTATATGCCACAGCTTGACTGTTATTCACTGCAATATTCAGGAAATGTTATAATTTTATAAGAACTCTACGAACTGTCCTATATTAAACTACTTATTGTTGGAAAAATTGTGTAGAAGTCAGTATAGGCGTACTTGATCTTACTTGTGTAGTCAGAAGTGAATTTAACTTCTAAAAAATTGTGTGATAGTTTGTTCCCTTGCATGTGAAAATGCAAATGTATAAATATAATTAAAACCAATATTGATGAGGGAATGGTACGAGGAATATCCTAAGAACATAAAAATTGGAACCAACAAAGATCCAGTAAATTGATGGGGAATTGCAGACGACTTAGTGTTACTAGCTAATAACATTCAAGAGACCAGAAATCAAATAAGTCTACAAAATAATATAGTACAAGAAACAGAACTCCAATATAATTCAAAAAGATTGAGATAATGGTATCAGATCTATTAGTAATAAACCACATAACAGTAAATAACAGGAAATAAAAAAAATAATCAATCATTTTAAATACCTAGGAGAAATTATAACATACAATCTGGATGAGAAACCTGCATGGGAATAAAGAACTAATAAAATGATAAAAGCTCAAAAATCAACATGGTCTACATACAATAAAAAATATCTATCAATTAGAATAACTTACAACATTACAAAACAGTGGTTCAACCAGAGGTAACATACAGAAGCGAAACTCAAGCGAAAGTAACTCAAAGAAACATGTAGGGCCTTTAAGTGCAGAAATAAAAAATATAAAAATGATGGACAATGGTGGATAGTGCCAAATAAAGTGGTGTACAGAGAACTGGAGCCCATATGGAAAGTCACCAGAAATCAGATTGTGTTTGAGTCATCAGTCCATAGACTGGTTTGATGCAGCTCTCCAAGCCACCCTATCCTGTGCTAACCTTTTCATTTCTACGTAACTATTGCATCCTACATCTGCTCCGATCTGTTTGTCATATTCATACCTTGGACTACCCCTATCGTTCTTACCACCTACACTTCCTTCTAAAACCAACTGCACAAGTCCTGGGTGTCTTAAGATGTGTCCTATCATTCTATCTCTTCTTCTCGTCAAATTTAGCCAAATCGATCTCCTCTCACCAATTCGATTCAGTATCTCTTCATTCGTGATTCGATCTACCCATCTCACCTTCAGCATTCTTCTGTAACACCACATTTCAAAAGCTTCTATTCTCTTTCTTTCTGAGCTAGTTATCGTCCATGTTTCACTTCCATACAATGCCACGCTCCACACAAAAGTCTTCAAAAACATCTTTCTAATTCCGATGTCAATGTTTGAAGTGAGCAAATTTCTTTTCTTAAGAAAGCTCTTCCTTGCTTGTGCTAGTCTGCATTTTATGTCCTCCTTACTTCTGCCATCGTTAGTTATTTTACTACCCAAGTAACAATATTCATCTACTTCCTTTAAGACTTCGTTTCCTAATCTAATATTTCCTACATCACCTGCCTTCATTCGACTGCACCCCCTTACTTTTGTTTTGGACTTATTTATTTTCATCTTGTAGTCCTTACCCAAGACTTCATCCATACCATTCAGCAACTTCTCAAGATCTTCTGCAGTCTCAGATAAAATAACAATATCATCGGCAAATCTCAAGGTTTTGATTTCCTCCCCTTGGACTGTGATTCCCTTTCCAAATTTCTCTTTGATTTCCTTTACTGCCTGTTCTATGTAAACATTGAAAAGGAGAGGGGACAAACTGCAGCCTTGCCTCACTCCTTTCTGGATTGCTGCTTCTTTTTGAAAGCCCTCGATTCTTATCACTGCAGACTGATTTTTATACAGGTTGTAGATAATTCTTCGTTCTCGGTATGTGATCCCTATCATCTTCAGAATCATAAATAGCTTGTTCCAATCAACATTATCGAATGCCTTTTCTAGATCTACAAATGCCATGTACATGGGCTTGTCCTTCTTGATTCGATCCTCTAAGATCAGACGTAAAGTCAGGATTGCTTCACGTGTTCCTACATTTCTCCTGAAGCCAAATTGATCTTCTCCCAACTCAGCTTCAACTTGTTTTTCCATTCTTCTGTAAATAATACGTGTTAAAATTTTGCAGGCATGAGATACTAAACTAATGGTGCGGTAGTTTTCACACCTGTCAGCACCGGCTTTCTTGGGAATAGGTATAACAACATTCTGCCGAAAATCGGATGGGACTTCTCCTGTCTCATACATTCTGCACACTAAATGAAATAACCTTACCATGCTGGTTTCTCCTAAGGCAGTCAGTAATGCAGAGGGAATATCATCAATTCCAGGTGCCTTGTTCCTATTGAGGTCACTCACAGCTCTGTCAAACTCTGACCTCAAAATTGGGTCTCCCATTTCATCAGCATCAACAGCCTCTTCATGTTCCAGAACCAAATTATCTACATCCTTACCTTGATACAACTGTTGGATATGCTCCTGCCATCTTTCTGCTTTGTCTTCTTTCCCTAGAAGTGGCTTTCCATCTGAGCTCTTAATATTCATGCACCTAGATTTCCTTTCTCCAAAGGTCTCCTTGATTTTCCTGTATGCAGCATCTACCTTTCCCCGGACCATACAGCCTTCGACATCCTTGCACTTCTCTTTCAGCTATTCTTCCTTAGCTATCTTGCACTTTCTATCCACTTGATTCTTTAATCACCTGTATTCTTTTCTGCCTTCTTCATTTCTAGCATTCTTGTATTTTCGTCGTTCATCAATCAGGTCTAGTATCTCCTGAGTTATCCACTGATTCTTAGTTGATCTTTTCTTCCTTCCTAACATTTCTTCAGCAGCCCTACTGACTTCATTTTTCATGACTCTCCACACTTCCTCTATTGTGTTTCCTTCAGCCTTTTCATTTAGTCCTTGTGCAACATGTTCCTTGAAACAATCCCTCACACTCTTTTCTTTCAACTTGTCTAGATCCCATCTTTTTGCATTCTTTCCTTTCTTCAATTTCTTCAACTTCAGATGGCATTTCATGACCAACAAGTTGTGGTCGAGTCCACATCTGCTCCTGGGAAAGTTTTGCAATCCAACACCTGGTTTCTGAATCTCTGCCTAATCATAATGAAGTCTATTTGATACCTTCCAGTGTCTCCAGGTCTCGTCCACATATACAGCCGTTGTTTGTGGTGTTTGAACCAAGTATTGGCAAGGACTAAATTATGATCAATGCCGAATTCAACCAGCCGACTACCTCTTTCGTTCCTTTGTCCCAATCCAAATTCTCCTACTGTACTACCTTCTCTTTCTTGGCCTACCACTGCGTTCCAGTCTCCCATCACAATTAGATTCTCGTCACCATTTACATATTGTATTAAATCTTCTATCTCCTCATATATTCTTTCAATTTCTTCATCATCCGCTGAACTAGTAGGCATATAGGCCTGCACTATTGTGGTGGGCATTGGTTTGGTGTCTATCTTGACGACAATAATTCTTTCACTATGCTGGTCGTAGTAGGTTATCCGCTGCCCTATTTTCTTATTCATTACTAAACCAACTCCTGCATTTCCCCTGTTTGATTTCGTGTTGATAATTCGGTAGTCACCTGACCAAAAATCCTGTTCTTCCTGCCAACGTACTTCACTTATACCAACTACATCTAACTTTAGCCTATCCATCTCCCTTTTCAGATTTTCTAACCTACCACAACGATTCAAACTTCTAACATTCCACGCTCTGACTCGCAGAATGTCAGTATCCATCTTCCTGATGATTGCCCCCTCTCGTGTAGTCCCCACCCGGAGATCCGAATGGGGGACTAGTTTACCTCCAGAATATTTTACCCGGGAGGAAGCCACCATCAGTACATCATTCATACAGAGAGAGCTGCATGTCCTCGGGAGGTAGTTACGGCTGTAGTTTCCCGTTGCTTTCGGCCGTGTAGCAGTATCAACACAGATAAGCCATGTTGAGTATTATTACAAGGCCGTATCAGTCAATCATCTAGACTGCCGCCCTTGCCACTACCGAAAGGTTGCTACCCCCCTTTCGATGAACCATTCGTTAGTCTGGTCTCTCAACAGATACCCATCCGATATGGTTGCACCTGCGGCTCGGCTATCTGCATCATTGGGACACGCAAGCCTCCCCACCGCGGCAAGGTCACATGGTTCGCAGAGGAGGGAAATCAGATTACCAAGAAAAATTATAGGGAAACTCAGGAATCTGAAGCAAGAAGTAGGATGGATTAAGGAAAGTAGAGAGGATATGGAAGAACTAGAAATAACTCTGGATGATTTGTAAAACAAAACAGAAAATTTAAAGAAACTGAAAAACATAAGATTTAAACAAAAAGAAAAAATCACAATAAAAAGGGTACTTTCTGCCTGCAGTATTTGCTGGGTGGATTGAGTAGCTCAGTAGTTGCTGTTGCCGATCCCAAGTCCGGGAAAAAAAGGAGGGTTGGCTTAAAGCCGTAAAATTACAGCCAGAAAATAAACATCTTGAGGCAAAAAAGGGCATGCCGGTTCCACATGTTAGTGGTGGTACCCCAACAGCGTCTGTTCCACATGTTAGTGGCAGCTGAATAAATAACCTCTGTGGCTAACAACTGTAGTTGTAAATCGGAGCTTGCTCCACTTAAGGTTGATAACTCTTGATAGTCAGATATGGAAAAGTTTTTGAGTAAAAGAATTCCACAATCCATTCCCTTAAGGATGGAGTAGACTATATCAGATTTGGTGAGTAGTCACCTAAAAGGCAAGAATGAATATGAATGCTCCAAAATACATACATATAACCAAATATACAAACATAGAATCAAACATAAGCATATTAACTACATTGCGATGCACAATATAAACTCCTTACTGAAAACTGGAAAGCTCAAGAACTTCACAGACAAATTAGATAGGCCAAATATTCTTGTGGTAGGGCTCCAGGGTAAAGGATCATGAAACATTCCCCCAATTTGGTACAGAATTTATAGTAAATTTGAAAATCATAGATTCTGTCATTGATTTTAAAGCCATCTCACCAAGAACTGCAATTCTAACTTTACAAACCACAAACAAACTTTACACCATTATAAATGCTCAAGCCCCTACCAATGAAAAAAATTTCCTAACAAAAACTCTGCAAGAAGTCAATAATTTCTGGGATCTCCTTGATCAGACAATGAATTAAATAAATATGAATAACATCAAGATCCTTATAGGGGACTTACACACTCGATGGGTAAGGAAAAGTAGTATCGAGATGTAGTAGGAAAGTGGGCTCCCTCATAAATATACTAATAGAAATGGCCAAAGACTCAAAGAAATTTGCAGAATCCATGGACTAATCTCCAAATCTACATATTTTAAAAGAAAACCACACAAACTTAAAACTTGGAAACATCCAGATTGGACAAAAAGAGACCACGTATATATGGACAAATTCCTTCACATGGAATCCACAATGTCAAAGTTCTAAGGGGAACGGACACTGGTTCAGATCATTACTTAATTAAAATCAAGATTAAATTTACTCCATTAAGAAGGAAAAGACAAAATAGAGTCGGAGAGAAAAGGACATACGACCCTCATCAGTTAATCCAGAATGCCCGGTATCAGCAAAGAATAGGAACTACAAGACTAACAGACAATTCATATGACCTAATACCAAATCTTAAACAGAATGCAGAAGATCTAGCGCCATTAAATCCAAGGAAAAGACATGCCTGGTGGACCTCTGATTGTGATAGAATACATGAAGAAAGACATTAGCTTGGTTGAAATTTCAAGACCACAAAACATAAGAATGTCAGAAAAGAATTCACCCAAACTATTAAAAGAATTAAGATAAAATATCAAAAAGATTTAATAAACTCTATTGAGGAAAAGTATTACAAAACCAATTTAGAGATTATTACAAAGCCTTTGGTAAACAATTGCAAAAATACAACCCCCCACATTATTGTTGCAAAATAAAGATGAAAAAAATAGCGCATAACAATAAGGAAAATGCAGAAATCATGGCGGAAGAATTTAACAAGCTCTTGAACAGTGATGAACCTGAAAAGCTCTTAGTAATTGATACACTTACCCCGATAAAAACTAAACCTGAAAATATGAACCCACCTATAGCAAAAGAAGTTGAAACAGAGTTTAAAGAAATGAAGGACTACAAAGCATGTGGAGAAGACCAGGTTTTTGCAGAAATGTGGAAATATGCCAGCAATGCAACTCAGACAACCCGCCATATGATATTACAGAAGATTTAGATATCAGAAAAATTCCCAGAACAATGGACAACAGCTATAATTAATCCAATTCATAAGAAAGGTGAAAGAAGTAATCCAGACAACTATAGCGGTATTTCCATCCTTGACTGCACGTATAAGATTTTCTCTAAGATACTATATAATCGGATTAAAGAACAACTTGATCAAGAGTTAGGTGAATACCAGGGAGGCTTCAGACCTTGGAGAAGGTGCTCTGAACAAATAACAACTTTGAAGCTAGTCATGGCATATTACAGAAAACGAAACAAGCCCCTTTCAATAACGTTTCTAGATTTCAAGAAAGCTTACGACTCCATCCACAGACCATCATTATTAAAAATTTAAGACATTTTAGACTTCACCCAAAGCTAATCATATTGATTGAACTTACTCTAACTAATACAATTTCTAAAATTAAGTTCAGAGGAGAACTTTCTGAACCATTCTTGGTGACAACTGGTTTAAGACAGGGTGACGGATTGTCACCTCTTCTTTTTAACTGTGCACTAGAGTACGTTATGAGGGAATGGTACAAGAACAACTCGCAAAATATTAAAAAAATTGGAACCCAGAAGGACAACATACATTTGAACTGTCTGGGATATGCTGATGATCTAGCTCTTCTGGCCAATGATATTCAGGAAACAAAATGACAAATAAAATCTTTACAGGAAATAGATCAAAATATTGGTCTGAAAATTTCATTTGAAAAAACTTCCGCTTGAAAAATAAATTAAGCTGGGAGACCAAGAAATAAAATTTGTAGAAAAATTTAAATATTTAGGTGAAATAATCACATATAATGTAGCCTCCGTGGCTCAGGTGGCAGCGCGCTGGCCTCTCACCGCTGGGTTCCATGGTTCAAATCCCGGTCACTCCATGTGAGATTTGTGCTGGACAATGTGGAGGCGGGACAGGTTTCTCTC
This sequence comes from Anabrus simplex, assembly GCF_040414725.1. Lineage (NCBI taxonomy): Eukaryota > Metazoa > Arthropoda > Insecta > Orthoptera > Tettigoniidae > Anabrus > Anabrus simplex. Next base: position 1,564,165,063 of record NC_090265.1, read on the forward strand.
CGGGTACTCTGGTTTTCCCTGTCATATTTCATTCCAGCAACACTCTCCAATATAATTTTGTTCTTTTTTCAAGTTGCTTTACGTTGCACCGACACAGATAGGTCTTACGAAGATGATGGGACAGGACAGGGCTAGGAATGGGAAGGAAGCGTCCATGGCCTTAATTAAGGTACAGCCCCAGCATTTGCTTGATGTGAAAATGGGAAACCACAGAAAATCATCTTCAGGGCTGCCGACAGTGGGGTTCGAACCCACTATCTTCCGAATACTGGATACTGGCCACACTTAAGAGACTTCAGCTATCGATCAGATGTAAGGCTTTTCAGGCGTTTGCTCTATTAACCAGCGTTTTGTCATAGGTCCGACACTACACTCATCAGAGTGGGACGTGTCAGACCCTACTCACTGACGCTGGGGTGTATGCAGGTGAACTTATCAGAAGCCCTATATAAGAGGCACAGTCTGTCATTGCCCCAGAGGAGTGCGACAGGCTTTGGGAGCCGGCACAAGTCCTAACCTCGCCGCTAGATGGGGGCTTCATTCATTCCATTCATGACCCAGTCAATGACTGGAAAACAGGCTGTGGATTTTCAATCACATATAATCTGAATGAAAAACCGGCATGGCAAAATAGAATAGATAAACTGGTTACAGCACAGAACTGATGAAGACCTCAGTACCAAGGAGTTCATCGACTGGGGGCTAAAAGCGCTCAGGAGTTCTCTTTTGATACTCAGACACCACTTATACTCGCCAGATTGAGACATAATTTACTTATTTTATTTTTGAATGAATTGTTTGTGTATTCTTTGTCTTTGGCAGCCTCCAAGTGGAGGAAGATTTGAAAAAAAAAAGTGTCTCTCAATAGCAACCAAATTGAAATACTACAAAACAGTCACCCAGCCACAAATTACATATGCAAGTGAAACATTATTCAAAACAACATATACAGTTGCAATAGATAGAGTACTCAAGTTAGAAAGGAGAATAGTAAGAACCTGTTTCAATAAAAATGATCAAGGAAATGAAGTCTGGAGGCTAGCTTCCAATGAGACAGTTTATAAAGAAATAGAACCTGTGACTAGCACAATGAAAAAGAAATGAATATCATTTTTAGGCCATCTAATACAGTCACTAGAAAATAGAATCAGTAGAAAAATTATGGAAGAGTAAGAATAATATTAGATGACACACAGAACTTAAAGAAGACATGAGAGAGTTACATATTACAATAGAAGATTTAAAATACAAAACAAAAAACCTCAACATATTGAAAGATAAACACACTAGACTACAGACAAAAATAAACAAGCAGAGAATAGGAAGAGTGATTACAGAAGCAGAAAGAAAATTACGTTCAGAAAGGATGAAACAGTACTGGGCTGACAAAAAGAAGAAAAACCTCCATAAACCTAAGTAGTCCTATGTTGGCTAAAATATTAAAATAATAAAAGGGGTACTTACAGACGAGGAACGACAGAAAAATCAGAACAAATGATAAACAACTGAGCAATTCGGAAAGGAAACTAGAGGATGACCAGAAAATGATTGACTGAAGTGGTCGAATGAGGCCGTAAAAGCAGAAGTAGTAATATTAAAAGCAAGAATTTGTTCGAGTTGAAATATCTTACACCTATGGCCCCTTAGGCTTGGAAAGTTAAACACCTCTGAATATCCCTGACAAACTTATTCATATTGAAGCTCTGTCAAGATGGACCCTCAATAAAAGCTGTTCTGATGAAGGTGGGATGTTAAAACTAAGTTCATCATAGCTGAGATCTGGATATAGGCCTGGGATTAATGAGCAGACAGATGATCTATATGAAGACGATAGTGTATGAAGGTGCAGAATTTGGCCTCATCCTTTTGGATTTTCATGTATCTCCTTGTTTCCTCTCTCCGTTACTCCTTCCTACACTGACCTCTCACTGCGCTAATCCTATCATGTGTTCTACTAATAAAAACACAAATGAACAACAGGAAGTATTTTAAGATTCTTTTATATGCTCTTGACACCATTTACTGAGCAAGTGGCTGCATAATTTGGATCAAGTAACTGGTAGCTTGCATTCAGGAGACAGCGGGTTTGAACCCCACTGTCAGCAGCCCTGATTTTCTGTGGTTTTCTATTTTCACACTAGGCAAATGCTGGGGCTATACCTTAATAAGACCAAAGTGCCTTCCTTCCTGCTCCTAGCCCTTTCCTATCTCATCATTCTCATGCAAAGAAAAAGAAAAAAAACATCTTTCACACAATTTAGAGTAAAAATCCTGAAAATATAACCTTCAAGATAGAAGAAAGATTGACAGTAGTTAGGAGAGAACCTGCCTATTTGAAGACAGCAGTATATGAAGGTGTGTAAATTGCCTTAGTTCTTTAGTGTTAAAGAAGTATTAAAATTTACCTATGACAGCAATGAGATTTACAGTAAGATACAAAAGTTGAAAATTAGAAAAGCAGCTGGAATTGATAAGGTTTCGGGGGATATACTAAAGAAAATAGGTTGGGATATAGTACCATATCTGAATTACTTGTTTGATTATTGTTTGCATAAAGGAACTTTACCAAATGAATGGAGAGTTGCTATAGTAGCCCCTGTATATAAAGGAAAGGGTGATGGACATAAAGCTGAAAATTACAGGCCAGTCAGTTTGACATGCATTGTATGTAAGCCTTGGGAAAGCATTCTTTCTGATTATATAAGACATGTTTGCAACATTCATAACTGGTTTGATAGAAGGCAGTTTGGGTTTAGGAAAGGTTATTCCACTAAAACCCAACTTGTAGGATTCCAGAAAAATATAGCAGATATCTTGGATTCAGGAGGTCAATTGGACTGTATCGCGATTGACCTGTCTAAGGCATTTGATAGGGTAGATCATGGGAGACTACTGGCAAAAATGAGTGCAATTGGACTTGACAAAAGAGTGACTGAATGGGTGGGTCTGTTCCTAGAAAACAGAACTCAGAGAATTAGAGTAGGTGAAGCTTTATCTGTCCCTATAATAATTAAAAGGGGAATTCCTCAAGGCAGTATTATTGGACCTTTATGTTTTCTTATATATATATATATCAATGACATGTGTAAAGAAGTGGAATTAAAGATAAGGCTTTTTGCAGATGATGTTATTCTGTACAGAGTAACAAATAAATTACAAGATTGTGAGCAACTGCAAAATGACCTTGATAATGTTGTGAGATGGACAGTAGGCAATGGTATGATGATAAATGGGGACAAAAGTCAGGTTGTGAGTTTCACAAATAGGAAAAGTCCTCTCAGTTTTAATTACTGCATTGATGGGGTGAAAATTCCCTTTGGGGATCACTGAAAGTACAGTACCTAGGTATTAATATAACGAAAGATCTTCATTGGGGTAATCACATAAATGGGATTGTAAATAAAGGGTACAGATCTCTGCACATGGTTATGAGGGTATTTGGGGTTGTAGTAAGGATGTAAAGGAGAGAGCATATTTGTCTCTATGAGACCCCAACTAGAATATGGTTCCAGTATATGGGACCCTCACCAGAATTACTCGATTCAGGAACCGGAAAAAATTCAAAGAAAAGCAGCTCGATTTGTTCTGGGCGATTTCCGACAAAAGAGTAGCGTTACAAAAATGTTGCAAAGTTTGGGCTGGTAAGACTTGGGAGAAAGGAGACAAGCTGCTTGACTAAATGGTATGTTCCGAGCTGTCGGTGGAGAAATGGTGTGGGAGGACATCAGTAAATGAATAAATTTGAGTGGTGTCTTTAAAAGTAGGAAAGATCACAATATGAAGTTAAAGTTGGAATTCAAGGGGACAAATTGGGGCAAATATTCGTTTATAGGAAGGGGAGTTAGGCATTGGAATGACTTACCAAGGGAGATGTTCAATAAATTTCCAATTTCTTTGCAATCAATTAAGAAAAGGCTAGGAAAACAACAGATAGGGAATCTTCCACCTGGGCGACTGCCCTAAATGCAGATCAGTATTGAGAGATTGACTGATTCTAACCTGTCATTGTATCTGTCCTACTTGTACCTTTTTACATGTAACTTGATCTGTCACTTGTCTGCTCCTTTACATTGTTGTAAGTTGTTTTGTTGGCTTTCATACATCAAAATAGTTTTTCTTATAAATACAGACTCTGAACTAAATCTTTTCATCATTGGGTAAATTTTCTGGAAATGTGAGTGGATTTCTGGGATTCCAACTTCTTTGTATTTGTCTTTTAAAACTGAGTTTCAACTGTATGGAGACAGAAGCACTTTCAAACATCTCTGATAAGAATCTTCATCTTGTTGTGCCTTCAGATCTATTTTATTTTCTTGCAGTATTTAAAAAAAACTATAATTGTATTCTGATTTTTAAATGTACACATGTAGCAAAGTAAGCCAACTTACCCTCTCTTAACCTGCAAGCGGTCGCTATAGGAGATTTTCTCTCACATTATTTTGTATTGTGAATTTACTTCTCAGCGATACAAGGGAGGTGACTGTTCCCTCTTTTAGCCGAGTCGATAACTGTCGTAAGGCGATTCACATTTGAAGGGTAAGCATCCCCTCCTCTAGTCGAAACAAAGATTTGTATGAGTTCATGAGCCCTGTGTGAGAGGTTCTCTCATCGCGCGACCAGTGGTGTTCGTGTCATGTTGAAGTTGATAGGGAAATTTTCTCCTGTTGTAGGCGTTAGTATTTGACTGAACTCATGCGCATAACGTTCTCCATTTGCAATTACTGATATACAAGTCTTCAGAAATTATTAGTCGAGGAAGAATGCTGGGAAATGAACGCTGTTACAAACTCCAGCTAACTCAAATGTTAGAGAAGAGACCTATTGTACTTTATTCTTGCATTTGTATTGTGACTATTCGCAGATGCCGAGGTGCCAAAATTTTTTCCCACATGAGTTTTTTTACATGCCAGTAAAGCTACGGCTGACGTATCTGAGAACCTTCGAACACCACAAGACTGAGCCAGGATCAAAGCTGCTCAGAGAGCCAGCGCCTTAACCGTCTGAGCCATTCAGCCTGGCACTCTTGTGAATATTATGTACTTACATGTGACTGAACTAATGACTAATTTCCGTTAAGGAGTAATTTGTTTCTGCACTATAAGGATAATCATTTTTTAAATCTAAACTGTAAAACGCAGTCTTTACGTCTCATTTCCGTAATTAGTTTCACTCTTACATCCCGCAAAATTGTAGAAGATATATTTATTTTAAATGAAGTTTAAAGTGAGAGAAAGCCTCACATGCGACCACTCGCGGGTTAAGGGATTTTGTTGAAAATGTTTTTTCTTTTTATCAAACATGTATCATGACCTAGTCTCTCTGTTGTAGTTTTGATGTTTAAACCTTGCTTGTTGTAACTACTAGAAAGACCAGATCTTGTACCCATGACAGATCCACTTGAAAGATCTTTGTCGTTTTTTCCTTGAAAATCTCTTTTTAGGATGGGTACAAGGAATGGAAAAGAGGAAAGAAAATACTTCTGCCATCTTCATCATTGTCTGTTACTCAATTTTTTGTATAATTTCTCCTGCATACACTCCACTAGCATGCAATGCTGTTTGTGCTTGATGACTTTGTACTTTTGATGACTGAACAAGTCAATTCTAGCATGAAGCATGCATCCACATAGATTACACACAACAGATGGGAAGCACGAGGCTGCATCTGATGGAGTACACGTGTCTATTCGTTTAGCCTCTTTGTGTCTGTGGTGCTCTTGCTCAGTAGTAGAGTGGTTCAGTGCCAAAGCGAAACATGCAGACATATTGCAAGATGTCTGAAACCAACACCAACAGACAAATGGTACTCCCTTGCAGGAATATCCCCTCCTGAGATCAGACGCAAAGTAGCAGCTCAGCCCACCCCCTACATGGACACTAACTACGAAGTTCGGGAACAGTTTTATGCACTCCTCATCCCCCACTAGTGCAGATGCAAAGAAGACCAGACTTCTATTCTGGAATCAAAAAGATCCCTTTTCATCCAGAACGCTTAAAATTGGAGGAAAAGCTTCCCCCTGGTCATAAAGAAACCTGGACTACATGGAAGGCACTGAAAAGAGTAAGAGCAGGCATTGGATGTTCCAAGGACAATATGAGGAAATGGGGCCCCTCCTGAAGGGGAATCAGACCCTATGTGAATGCGGCGTGGAACAAACGACAAGGCACCTTATTAATTGCCCTCTATGCCCTGTTAAATGCACAGAACTTGATTTAGCACAGGCCAGTTTCAGTGCTGTTAAAGTGGCCAAATTCTGTACATAACTATATAATTTGATGTAAATATTGTAATTTCATGTATTTAATTTAATTTTGTAATATGCATCTATAATCTATATTGTGCTGGTGACATGAATTTTTAAAAAATAGTGCCAAAGCATACAATCCTTAGCAAGTGCATCCAAGGTTTGAGAGTTGATATTTGTGACCTTCATGGATTGTTTAGGTTGGTCTTTATAATGTTTCAAACGGCACCATTTAGTCCACCGAAGCCGATGGCCAATAAAAGAGGCTTTTAAACTGTTCATGCATGCTTCCTCAAGAAATGCAAGACTAGGAGACATGGTTTTCGCATTTGATATTTAAGATGTTTTCTGTTAATGAAAACGCTCAAGTTTCTAGAAGTCACAACGGTACAGGGTCCAGATTTCACATCCATAAAATAATGCTGTGAAGATGATTCCTTTATACCCCATGAGTTTGGTCTGAACTGTTAGGTCTTCATTCCCAAAGATTCAGTTGGATAGCTGACCAAATGCTAAATGAGCATCAATGAATCTGTTTTCCACATCCAGTGCACTGTTTAGACAAGATGCTTCCAAGGTTTACAAACAGCATGCTTTTGTAGCCTAGTTGGCTGCCTATGTTTACATTCCTTGTTCGCAGAGTGCCAGGATTTCCCCAACTTGAAACACAGTGTTGTCAACTCTCCATTTTAACTACATAGACATTGAGAGCGAGAAGTGAGACTGGACAGAACTGCGTGCAGCTGTGCAACAATGGAAAACTGACAAGTGAGCTGGACTGTCAGTGACAAAGCAAGCATGCTATTGGTAATAGCAGGAGCGACTGTAGACAGTTGTAAATCTTGTCACTGATGCTTTCACAGCCCGTATTTATAGACATGATACTGTATAGGCTTTTGGACTTAAACGTGTCAAGAAAATAAGGTGAAATATCATGTCTATAGTTGCAAATATGATTACTGTTTGAGTAGCTAGTTCTTAACAAGGAAACTGCCAGAACTACGTAAGAAGTGTTTCAGCTGTTTCAGAGTCAAGTCTGAGACAGAAACAATGAACTCTGCAAGGCTAGTCCCTGGGGCAAGTACGGCAAGAATCTTATTTTTTTGTGCATTGACGGTTAGGCCAAAACCATTATATGTGCTCTTTGAAGTAATGACTGACTATCACAACTCCTCAGATATAGGTAAGGTGATGCAGTGTCATTAGCATACTGCAGTTCAGTTATCCTGGTCACATGAGTTAAACGACCTGAAGGAAGTCTTGTCAAGTTGAAAAGACTTCTATCTACCTTAAATCAATGCCAAAGATGTTGGTATATGATGTATCAGCATAGCAGCCATATACAGAGCAAAGAGCACTGGGGCAAGTACATACCATGTACATGATGTATCAGAAAGCATAGCAGCCACATACAGAGCAAAGAGCACTGGGGCGAGTACATACTATTTCTATAATCCATGTGTAATAGGAAAAGCATCAGAGATGTTTCTTCTGATGCAGAACCTGACCAGACATACCATTATGGATTGCTCAAACAAGGCCAACAAAGAGTTCAGGGCAACTGAAGTTTCTCAACAATACCCTGGGACAGAATGAATGGCCTTTTCTAGATCATAAATCATACATGTTCTGGAAATGAACCAACACAATCATGCTGATTAAGTGTTTATTGAGCAAGTTTTCCCATTATATGACACAAAAGAATGTGAAAAGTAAAACTATTTTAAATGGCTTGTAATTCTTTTAGGAGGGAAACGAAAGAATGACAACAAATATATACTACTGACAATTTTTAACAAAACTGGAGCAAATTTTATGAAAAAGATTCATTCAGATGTTCAATTTAATCCATTTCTAGCTGGTTATTTCTCAACATTATGCACATGTGTGGAACATTTTAAAAGTTGTTTTAAGTGATGTGAAGAATGCACCAGCATCATGCTTTGGTACTAGTGCTAGGGCTAGCACAGAAGGAATGGTGACAGCATTTAAAATATAATGATGGCAGTGGTAAGAAATCTGAGAGAGTTAAATATGAAAGTTTGAACGTGTGAAGAATATAAATATTTAAAATAAACAGGAAGTCCTAATTTTCAATTATGTCTACATGTAACAACAAAATGCATTCACAGAATGGTATTGTGCTATTTTCTGTCAACAATGTAACCAAGAGTGAGAGTACATATATGGTTAGAACCAATGCTGATGTCTGAACAGAACACTGTTAATGTGCATAATCAGGATATCACCGACACCTTGGTTGTTGCATGGAGTATGGCACCAGCATGGAGTTGAAGTGGCATTAATACAAAATAGTGCTTCTCTTCCCTGTGCCAGTGCCCAAGCCACCTCAGTTGAGGGTATTACCTTTAGTTATACGACATGATGGATAGACGTAAAATTAGTGTTTACAGTTTGTGCAGTTTATGTTTCGACTTGGCTTTTGAGTATTGCAGACTGATGGAGAAAAAGCAAATTAATGATTGGCCAATTGCAGACAACCATTCGCGTGTGCAGAGCAGTTCCTGTACCCAATGTTGTCTGGCTGTTGTCTGCTGTTATTTTCAGCTACTGGCTGTGTTTCCTGTCCTTTGTTCTTTTGGCGGTCTTTGTGTTTTTATTATTGTTCAGTGATAATATAGCGTGTGTAGTACATTTTAGTGAAGTGTAATGTACAGGGCGTAACAAAAATGTATGGAACAAATTGCAGGACACATTCATCACACAGACAAAGAAATTACGTTATATGAACAAGGGTCCGAAAATGCTTTGTTTTAATGTTACACGTCATTTTCTCCAACTCATTAATCATGAGAAACACACAAGAATAGAACTTTAGAATCATGGAGAACACGCACTCTTGGTTACGTCTGGTTGCAGTGTCATTATCGTACGTGCACCACCAATTTTTTTGTCTTGTTTTGTTTCTCATGTCCCTGTTTCCATGTGACTTTCGTCATTGCTTGGATTACGGGGATACCATGGTTTACAGAGGTGAAAGAAGGTGCAGGCATGAATGGGTGGATATACGAAAATCAGACGATTTTATTTAAAACTTTAAAAATTGGCACTTTTATTTCTTTTCTTAACCTTCTCTTTTTTTTCCTTCTCGAATCTTAATAATTTATCAAGTAATTAACAACTAGTTACAGAACCTTAGATCATAAGTTTGAAAAACATTTTTAGAGTGTTCAAGAATAATCAGCTCACAATTACAATTTACACCTGAGCAGTACAGCTCCTTTAAAACGTTAGTGAAGGAGACGAACCTCCCAATTACTTTTACACCACTAGTAAGAGCCTCACTCCTCTACAAATTTACACGAGAAATCCATTTTCAAAATTTCACATCTTACAGGCCTATCAAAAGCACAATCTACATTTTACAAAATCAAACAGTATTCACTGTCTTAAATGCTCAACAGTCTAACAACTTTATAAAAAAAGAATGAAATAGAGTTTAACTGCGGTATCGAGTAGGCTACCCATTCTACCAGGCCTTTGTTAAAAACAACAGGTTAAAGTAACTGGCCCAAAAATCAAAATGGTGATGAGGCGGGCACTTGCACTCCTTGAAGATTGAAATGAAAAGCTTAAAACCCTATTTGGGCTTATGGCCCGATGTTACAGAGAGAACATTTGAGTTACAGTACAATATAGAAAAGGTTACAAAATCACAGTCACCTCAAAAGTTAGTTGAAAGGACATCGAGAGGGTACCTCACTCTCTATTCCCTGATTTTGGTTAAGTTCTTTCGACTAGTTTGAAATTTATATTAAAGTTTGATATTTACAATTTTAGAAAATGAAGTTACATTACTAAAGATCTGAAACCTTCACCTCGAGCTAGTTTTGAAAGACTAAGATTTTAATCAGTATCTGCCATTACCTTGAGCTGGTGGACCTCTCCTTTACTAACACGCAACTCTATAGACTGGAGCGATCACAAAGATAACCTGGTCCAAAAATATGCCAGCTTTTATACACGAGGGGAAAGTTCCAGAAAACTCTGGGCTAAGGCCCGACACACCCCCAATTCTTCTTGGATGATCAAATAAATACCAGAAAATTTTGATTGGATGAAAAATAAATATACAAAATTTTCTATTGGCCAACATCTTAAGTTGGCAGGAAGAGACAGAAGTGTTGTAAACTTTAACACACCAAAAACAAAGAATAAACAATTCAGTTTAGGAAACCTTAACATACAAACTTACTCTACAATTTTAATTTTTTTTTTTTTGCTAGTTGCTTTACGTCGTACCGACACAGATAGGTCTTATGGCGACGATGGGACAGGAAAGGCCTAGGAGTGGGAAGGAAGCGGCTGTGGCCTTAATGAAGGTACAGCCCCAGCATTTGCCTGGTGTGAAGATGAGAAACCATGGAAAACCATTTTCAGGGCTGCCGACAGTGGGGTTCGAACCTACTATCTCCCGAATAGCCTACTGGATACTGACCGCACTTAAGCGACGGCAGCTATCGAGCTCGGTAAAGATCCAAAGGAAAGCAGCATGAATTGTCCTGGGTGATTACCGACAAAAGAGTACTGTTACAAAAATATTACCATCTTTCAGCTGAGAAGACTTGGGAATGAACAACAAAAGAGTAGTGTTACAAAAATATTACCATCTTTCAGCTGAGAAGACTCGGGAGTGAGGAGACGAACTGCTTAACTAAGCGGTATGTTACCAATATAAATGGTCTGTTATTGGACATTATAAATTTCCCAGCTAACTCATTCCTGGTTGCGCTTTGCCCCATTGTGTTAAGTTGGGCTCATCAGTTGGTAAATAGCATACCCACCAAGACGCATGGCTAGTGCATACCATGGAGGCCACTGCGTAGGCTACTTGGAGCCACTGGCAGTGCCAATGCACTATGAGAGACTTTGTCTCAGGTGGTGGTGGTGATTTTTGTTTTAAGAGGAAGTACAATGACGTAATCATCCTCTCTGAACAAATAGGTGGAAGAGAACTTTAAAATATAAAAAGGAAATAATTTATTCAACAAGTAATTTGGAAACGCAGTACAAAATAAAACAAAAAGCAATTATAGGAGTAGACCGAAAGGATTACTAACGTATCAAAAGGGAACGTACGTTCCCTGAGTAACAGTACACTTGTAATTTATATACCCTTGATAAGTCCACTGTCGCACATAAAGCGGATGACGAGATCAGCAGTAGTCGCGTCATCGGCTAGTATGCGTTCGAGTGTTTTCTGCAGGCCGAGGCTCCGTCTTAGGCCAGAGAGATCGGCGCACTCTGTGAGGATGTGGGCCATGGTGAAGTCGGCACCACAAGAACACGCTGGGGGGTCTTTCCTCTTTAAGAGATAAGAGTGCGTGGATTGTAAATGACCTATCCTCAGCCTGCATAGTACTATGGCCTCTCTCCGTAAAGGTCGGAAAGAGGACCGCCACACGGTAGTTGTCTTCTTAATTGGTCTCAGCTTGTTGGGAGTTCGGATATCTAGCCGATTCCCAGGACGCCAAGATGGTTCGACGTAGCTGAGAACAGATATCCTTAGCAGGTACATTGACTGGTCTTGGAGGTAAAAGTACAGCTTCCTTTGCAGCTTCATCCGCAAGTTCATTTCCCGCAATCCCAACGTGGCTTGGAAGCCATGCGAAAGTGATTCTGGTGCCAGCATCCCATAACCTGGCTAGAAGGTCATGTATCTGCCGCACCAGAGGGTGTTGCGAGAAACAGGTTTCAATAGACTGCAGAGAGCTTAACGAATCGGTACACATAAGAAAGTGGCTTCTTTCGTCACGCAGTGTAAACTGCAGAGCCTGTAAAATGGCGTAAAGCTCTGCAGTATACACGCTACATACTTTAGGGAGCGAGATCTTCGTACTCATATCATCAGTGACGAAAGAGCAACCAACATTATCTCCGATTTTTGAACCATCCGTGAAGATAAGTCTTGCAGCCGGATATTGGTGAACGAAGTCCTGGAAATACCTCCGATAAACGGAGGAATCCGTGTTCACCTTGGGTCCACGCAGCAGATCTAGACGTATATCCGGTCACGGAACCAACCATGGAGGTACTTCGCTAAGAGATCTTTCAAGATAACCACCAATATCAATATTCAAATCATGACACAAGCTATCAATCCGTAACCCAGCCGGCCGTGTGGCATTCGGCCGGTCTTGGTACCGCTGGTGGTATTGAGTACGATAGATGCATTGATAGCTTGGATCTAGCGGCATTTCACGAATTTTGGCAGCGTACGTGAGAAGGAACTGCTGCCTCCTTATCCGTAAAGGTGGAACTCCCGCTTCAGCGAGTAGGCTGGGAATGGGGCTAGTACGGAAAGCACCCGTTGCCAGCCTTACTCCACTATGGTGAATACTGTCTAAAAGGCTCAGCATAGATTTTGATGCTGAGCCATAAGCCGCACTTCCATAGTCAATCCGGGAGAGGACCGTAGCCGTGTAAAATCGCAGCAGTACCGCATGGTCAGCCCCCCACGAAGTGCCGCTGAGAAACTTACGGTACCGAAAATTGATGCCTGCCTGGCCATCAGATGATACAGATGTTGATTTACTCATTTCGGACAAATATTTCAGGTTCCCTATAGGAATCAACATCTATATCATAAGCGGTATGTTCCGAGTTCCAAATGGAGAGATGGCGTCGAATGACATTTGCGTAGTAGATGAATGAACTTCAATGGAGATTTTAGAAGTACGACAGATCATAACATACAGTTGGAATTCAAGAGGACAAATTGGAGCAAATATTCGTTTATATGAAGAGGAATCAGGGATTGAAATAATTTACCAATGGAGATAGTTGATAAAATCAGTTAAATCACTTGAAACCATTTTAAGAAAGGGCAAAAGTTATGGGCAAGAGCCCTAAATGCAATTTACAACTGGCTTTATGATGCACCGGCACAGATAGGTCTTATGGCGACGAATGGATAGGAAAGGGCTAGGAGTGGGAAGAAAGTGGCCGTGGCCTTAATTAAGGTACAGCCCCAACATTTGCCTGGTGTGAATATGGGAAACCACGGAAAACAATCTTCAGAGCTACCGACAGTGGGGTTCGAACCCACTATCTCTCGAATGCAAGCGCACAGCTGCGCGCCCCTAACCGCACGAGCCCTAAATACAGATCGTATTGTAAATGCAGATCAGCGGGGAAGATTATAATTATGATGTTAATAATGCATAGCTTACAACTTTGGACGGTCTTACCTTCTGCTAATTTTTTTAACTGTTCAGCTACCGAAAAGCCCTGGATTATTGCTTCATTCTTAATGTCTTCCCCGGAATCCTTTCTGAGAAACTGCCGGTAGAATTCTGAAATTTAAACGTAAGCACTAAATATATTAAAGCCACTCACATTTAAATCTTGTAAAAAAAGATTTCATCAATCTACATCATTGAATAATGGCAAAGCTTATAGTATTTTTTTTTTAATGAACAACAAGTAAACGATAAATGAACGAATGTCAGAATGTCAGAATTCGGCACTTGGCTGCAACAGTATTAAAAAACATATATAATTCGATACAGTGGTCTTACCGTCAGTTTCAATTATTTGCCAAACGTCTGCATTAGCCATCTTTTACTGATTAAAACTCTTACAGTAACATTGGACAGAGTGGTAAATGCTTATTCGGAAACAAAAAATATTAGTACAATCACAATGTGCCCACCGTAAACAAGGAAAACATCACTTATCAGCTGTTCTAATTGCCACGTGACACTCCCGTCAACCATTTTGTTTCTTTTTTTGTGTTGAAGTGTTTGTCATTTCGTAAACAAAGGTGAATAGTACTAGCATTGTATATAATTTAAGGAAAATTGATTGTGTATTTTGTACGAGCATATTTAAATGGTTAATATGACAAAATAAGTATTGCATGTTAATCGACAGTGTTGTTAATCTAAAGTATGACATATAGAGTTTGAGGTTATGTTTTACGTTCTAATGTGTTTATTTTTCAGATTTATAATTTTGCTAAGCATGAAATGGAGACAGTAAGGGACAATGAACCTAAACTTATTAAGAAGAAGCAGTTAGAAGATCCCGATAGAGTTCTTTCTTCGACATTCAAAGGTAAAGGGGAATAAATGCATACGTGATATATATATATAGGCATAAATCACTCACTCATATTAGTGATCTGCATTTAATGCTGTTGCTCAGGTTTCAAATTCCCTATCAATTGTTTACCTAGCTTTTTCTTAGACGTTTTCAAAGAACTTAGACATTTTTCAAATATTTCCCTTGATAAGTTATTGCAATCCCATATGCCTCGTCCTATAAATGAATATTTGCCCCAATTTGTCCTCTTGAATTCCAACTTTATTTTTGTGTTATGATCTTTTCTACTTTTAAAAGCTCCGCTCAAGCTTATTCGTCTACTAATGTCATTCCATGCCATCTATCCACTGACAGCTCGGAACATAGATACATACCTTATAGTCAAGCATCTCGTCTCCTTGCTCTGCCCTGGTTCCCTTATCTCCACACACTTTCCGCACACAAACAACTGAGTCATCCATGACCAGACCCTCAGCCCCACCCTCCTGATTAGATTCTCTCCTCTCCTGGTCTCCCTTAACTTCCCTGAAGCCTGGAGAGTCCACTTCCTCCTCTTTTCTCTCTCTCTCACTACCCTTTTCCACCTCCCTCTTCCTATCCTCTACTGTACATTTTCCTTTCCTACTGGTCCCTTTCGTCTTACCCTGCCCCTTCTGTGTAACACTTCCCTGATCTCCATCTTCCCTCTGCAGTGTCTCATACAGATTTCCCACCGGTACCTCTCCTGGGCTCACTCCCTGAGGAAAACCCTCAGCCCTCCTTTTACTTCCCCTTAAAATTAGCCCGCCTGTCTTCCATAAGTTCTTCCTTTCCTTTCCCTCCCTCTTGACTATCTACTGTATCCTGACATTGATTTTGGGAGCCTTATCTTCATTCCTGTCATCTGTTACAAATCTAATCATCTCCCTCAAACCTGCTATCTGTTCCATCATCTTTCTTGTTTCCCACTCACACCCTCAGTCCTTACACCTGTCTCTCTCAGCCATTCCTTTATCTCTTCAAAGAAATGTGAAGTAATATGGAAATATCAACAGAAATAAAAATAGTGTATTCTTTGAGTAGAAGTAGGTAGTCTATATATGTCAGAGGAAGGAAATATTGTAGGCCTATACTACGCAAAGATTTCGTGACAAAAATGCAAGCAGGAAACAACTGATAAAATAACTACAATTATTGTAGTTAGACGCATCCTGATTATAAAATACTACGAATAAGAGGCTAACTATAGAAATGTATAGCTACACTAAATATGTATAGTTATAGACAGATTATATTATTATTATTATTATTATTATTATTATTATTATTATTATTATTATTATTATTATTATTTTAATTGCAAACAGAAAAGGTAAGCATGATACTGTCTAATAAGAACAGTTATGCTACAGTTCTAAACTGTAGTTAAGTCTGTCCCAATTACAACAGTAAAATTCTAGTAAAACCTACATTTCTAGAGAGGTATTTCCCCTACTACACAAATGTTTTGCAATAATAAAATAAGCCGACTAATTTCTTATTAAATGACCACACTATAATAATTCTAAACTGTGTTTAGACTTAAATCCCAATTACAGTAGGTTATTACTATACGTAAGCAGAAATGGAAATTGCCGTTAAAAGTTGCACAAGGATTACGACAATGGCAGGGATAAAGGGAGAATAAATATGGCAAGACTGAAAAGGTAAACTTTTCTTTTTAAATGCTATTTGTTCGGGGTGTCGACCTAGAAAGATCTTTTGCCCCTAGTTGCACCATATGTGAGGAAACTGCGTGTATTTTGTAAATGGCGGAAGTGTAAAGTGTTGAATGTGAGGAAAGGAACGTTAAGGATGACACAAACACCCAGTCCCCAGTACAGGGATATTAATCATTTACAATTAAAAAACCCCTGACCTGGCTGGGAGCCGACCCCGTGGTGTAGAGGTAGTGTGCCTGCCTCTTACCCGGAGGCCCCGGGTTCGATTCCTGGCCAGGTCAGGGATTTTTACCTGGACCTGAGGGCTGGTTCGAGGTCCACTCAGCCTATGTGATTAGAATTGTGGAGCTATCTGATGGTGAGATAGCAGCCCTGGTCTACAAAGCCAAGAATAATGGCCGAGGGGATTCGTCGTGCTGACCACACGACACCTCGTAATCTGCACGCCTTTCGGCTGAGCAGCGGTCGCTTGGTAGGCCAAGGCCCTACAAGGGCTGTAGTGCCATGGGGTTTGGTTTGGTTTTTTGACCTGGCCGGGAATCGAACCCGGGGCCGCCGGGTGATAGGTGGGCATGTTGCCCCCTACACCGTGGGGCCGGACAAAGGCAAACTTACTTAGCAGGGAATTAATCCACTGTTAGGTAACCAAGGCTTAGACTGAACAAAACAAAGCAAATGAGAGGTACATACTGTACATAAGGAGTAGGATAATTACAAATAGGGATATTTGAAAAGAAATCAAACAGCTTATACAACGGAAAGCAGCAGGGAGTGATGGAATTACTGATGAAATAAATGGGAGATCCAATTTTGAAGTCAGAATTCAATAGAGCTTTGAGAGACCTAAATAATAACAAGGTGGCTAGAACTGATGATATAGTCTCAGAATGACTCATTGCTTTAAGAGAAACTGACATGGTAAGTGTGTAAGATTTATGAAACAGAAATGCCATCTGATTTTAGACATAGGCCCTAATGTTCTTATACGAAACAGAAGTGCCATCTGATTTTAGACATAATGTTCTTATACTTATTCCATTAAAGGAGGTGCTGAGAAGTGTGAAAACTACCGCAGTATTAGTTTAGTACTATATCTCACGCTTGCAAAATTTTAATATTATTTACAGAAGAATGGAAAGGGAAGTTGAAGTTGAGTTGTGAGAAGATTAGTTTGGCTTCAAGAGAAACGTGGGAACATATGATTCAATCTCGACTTTACGCCTGATCTTAGAAGATAAAATTAAGGTCAAGCCCACCTACATGGAATTTGTACACCTACAAAAGGCATTCAGTCATGTTGACGGGACCAAGCTATTGGAGATTCTGAAGGTGATTGGGTTCAGATACCAACAGAGAAGGATTATCTACAATCTATCCAAAATCAGTTTGTGGGCTAGGAGTGGGAAGGAAGCGGCCGTGGCCTTAATTAAGGTACAGCCCCAGCATTTGCCTGGTGTGAAAATGAGAAACCACGGAAAACCATTTTCAGGGCTGCCGACAGTGGGGTTCGAACCTACTATCTCCCGAATACTGGATACTGGCTGCACTTAAGCGACTGCAGCTATCGAGCTCGGTATGTGATAAGATTTGAGGGCTATGAAAAAGAAGCAGCAATCCGGAAAGAACTGAGGCAGTGTTGCAGTTTACGCCCCTCTCCTTTTTAATGCTTATGTAGATCAGGCAGAAAAGGGAATATTAATCCAGTTTGATATTTGAAAGGAAATCAAATAGCTGATACAAGGGAAGGCAGCAGGGAGTGTTGGAATTACAGATGAAATAAATGGGAGACCCAGTTTTGAGGTCAGAGTTTGACAGAGCTTTGAGAGACCTAAATAGGAACTAGGCACTTGGAATTGATATATCCTTGGAATTACCAGTTGGCTTTGGAGTAACTAACATGATAAGGAGAGGAAATCAAAACTCTGAAATTAACGAATGATATTGTTATTTTATCTGAATGTGCAGATCTAGAGAAATTGCTGAATGGCATAGACACACTCTTGGAGAAGGAATACAAGATGAAAATAAATAGATAAATCCAAATAAAAGTAATGGAGTGCCGTTGAACAAAGTCAGGTGATGCAAGAAATATTAGATTAGGAAATTAAGTCTTAGGTCTAAAGGAAGTAGATAGATATTGTTACTTCGGTAATACTCGTAGAATAACTAATTATGGCAGAGGTAAGGTGGACATAAATTGCAGACTAGCACAAGCACGTTGTGTAATAATAATAATAATAATAATAATAATGTTATTTGCTTTAAGTCCCACTAACTACTTTTGTGGTTTTCGGAGACGCCGAGGTGCCGGAATTTTGTCCTGCAGGAGTTCTTTTAGTGTCAGTAAATCTACGGACACGAGGTTGATGTATTTGAGCACCTTTAAATATCACCGGACTGAATCTCCCAAGTTGCGGTCAAAAGGCCAGCGCCTCAATTGTCTGAGCCACTCAACCTGGCAGCACGTTGTGTAAACTTGTCACTTTTTTTTTTTTTTTTTTTTTTTTGCTAGTTGTTTTACGTCGCACCGACACAGATAGGTCTTACGGCGACGATGGGACAGGAAAGGGCTAGGAGTGGGAAGGAAGCGACCGTGGCCTTAATTAAGGTACAGCCCCAGCATTTGCCTGGTGTGAAAATGGGAAACCACGGAAAACCATTTTCAGGGCTGCCGACAGTGGGGTTCGAACCTACTATCTCCCGAATACTGGATACTGGCCGCACTTAAACGACTACAGCTATCGAGCTCGGTAAACTTGTCACTGATTGACAGTTGGTTAAATGAGCAAGTAATAACAAATAATGATTGCAGTAGTTTTCAACTGTTGCCTTATTAACTTATAAAAATGTTTGTGTACTTATCTAAGCTGCTAATCAATTGTCCATTAAAAGTGATTTGATAGAATATGAGGATATTCTTGTAGAATTAGTGTTTTTAACAGACTGAAAAGCTTTAAAGGTACATTCCAATAATTTTATCATTGGTTTTGCATCCCTCTAACTACTTTTGCGGTGTTTGGAGATGTTGTAATTTTGTCCCACAGGAGTTCTTTTACGTGCCTGTAAGGCTGCTGATAAGAGGCTGGCGTATTTGAGCACCAAATAGCACCAGACTCAGCTGGGATCTAACTTACCAAGTTGAGCTCAAATGGTCAGTGCTGTACTATTCTACCTACTTAGCCCAGCAGTAGCAGTTATGGTTTTAGAAATAATTTCTCTTTCGAATCACAGTTTGTGGGATTCTTATGAGGACATACTAGATGAAATAGAAGCCCAGATAATTAACATAGCCATAGATTTAATTGAAAGAGCTGAGTGGTTAAAACATCATATATTGTTGAAAACTCTGGAGGTATTAATATTGGATATAAGAGTTGAGATGAACAATAAGTGGTCACAGGCTCAGCTGGGGTTGTACATGTGTCTACCAGCTAAGCTAGGCTTGCATCGTGCGACAGCACTACAGAGCTAGGCTGGGCTTGTTACATCACAAGGGCCACATCAAGGCACCTCGGCTAACAGTGCTTGGTTTCCTTTGCAGGCTGTGCTTGCAAGGGCTGGCGTACTGGCCAGGCTGGCTGAGTGGCTGATTACTGGCGTGCTGCGTTCACTAACAGTTTGCCCCTTTCCCTTCTGAGTTAAGCGAAAGAGACATTCAGTAATGTTTTGTAAGTAATGTAGTTGTAATAATCAAGATTGACTAATGCCGTAATCCCTGGATAGCGTTCTAGCTCTTCATCCGTGTCCAGGTGAGAGTTCTGCTGCTAGATGATGGAACCAAAGGAAAACTTTTGTATTGTTCAGCTGCTGTCTCCCTCTAAATCATCCCTGGCTTCTTTGGAACGTTCTAGGAAGTAAATCAAGTCGCTCATGAGTTCTTTATTGATTGCTTCCAGCTTATCTCTCACTTTCTTCTACTTTCTCTCCTTTGCCTGCAGTTGCAGCCAATAAGACCTCAGTCATATATAGCAGATATCTGGGATTCAGGAGGTGAAATGGACTGTATCGCAATTGACCTGTCTAAGGCATTTGATAGGGTGGATCATGGGAGACTACTGGCAAAAATGAGTGCAATAGGATTTGACAAAAGAGTGACTGAATGGGTGGCTATGTTTCTAGAAAATAGATCTCAGAGAATTAAAGTAGGCGAAGCTTTATCTGACCCTGTAATAATTAAGAAGGTAGCCTAATTTCTCAAAGCAGTATTATTTCTTGTATAGGCTAATAAATTATATGAGTAAAGAAGTGGAATCGCTGAGCTCGATAGCTGCAGTTGCTTAAGTGCGGCCAGAATCCAGTAATCGGGAGATAGTGGGTTCGAGCCCCACTGTCGGCAGCCCTGAAGATGGTTTTCCGTGGTTTCCCATTTTCACACCAGGCAAATGCCGGGGCTGTACCTTAATTAAGGCCACGGCCGCTTCCTTCCAATTCCTAGGCCTTTCCTATCCCATCATCGCCATAAGACATATCTGTGTAAAGAAGTGGAATCAGAGATAAGGCTTTATGCGGATGATGCTATTCCCTATAGAGCAATAAATAAGTTACAAGAATGTGAGCAACTGCAAAATTACCTTAATAATATTGTGAGCATGATTCATGGTGTGGGTTACTGTAGTCACGTCCTAGTTCGTGAACCATGAGCAACGGTTGAGTGGCCTAGTAAGTGGTCCTGAAAGTCGGGATACCAGTTGCTATGGAATGGGAGTGGGCATCTCGGACATATTCTGAGTCATGGCCCTCCTTGTGCTCAGGAATCCACCAGTAATCCATAACACGTTAGAAGAGAGATCCTCACTTGGACTATGTGCAAGTAGGGTAGCGTCCTACTTCATGAATTTACCGAGTTCAGAACATTTTAAACAAGCCTCAGACTTATGGGAGTAACAGAGTCCCACTCCCATTTGACAGGTGAGGGACTCCTTGGAAACAACTTGGCAAACAAAATGGAATTCGATGGGGAGCTATCAATATTAATGGGGCTTATGGAAGAAAGCCACCTGTTGCCATTTCTTGATGGATGCAGTATTTTTTTATGCATCTCTTGGCACAGGCCAGAGCAAAGTGTAACTTCCACCAAAGTCCCATTCTCATCCATGGCTGTGACTATATGGAAGCTTGGGTGGTGTTGAGTAATGACATTTGGAGCACATCTAGTGTCGAGTGTTATGAAAGGTGTTGCTCATAGGATCAGTTGTGCTGCAGTAGCACCTTCTGGTCCAGTGAGGAAAGCAATGGCAAAGTACCTCACCTCATCTTGCCTAGTATGCCTCATTTGGGCTCTGCCATTGGTTTTTGCAGTTTCCCTATAACTGCATAGACTTTGGTGGTGCTATTTGAGGATCCAACCAGCCTCTGGGCTGATGACCTAACAGACAGACATGGAAAAAAGAAAGTAGAACTGGCTGAGTCAGCAAAGAGGATGCTTCGGGATGTGCTAGGAGTAAGTGATATTCGGGTAAAGGGAGATAACGAGGAAGAGATAGGAGATTATAAAGTGTACATGACGGGTGTTAGAAAGGGAAGGGCAGAGTATGGGGTAGGGCTCTTTATCAGGAATACCATTGGATGCAACATAATTTCTGTTAGGCACGTATATGAGCAAATGATGTGGGTAGATTTGGCAGTTGGAGGAATTAGGACGAGAATTGTCTCAGTGTATTCACCATGTGAGGGTGCAGACGAGGATGAAGTTGACAAGTTTTATGAAGCGTTGAGTGACATCGTGGTCAGAGTCAACAACAAGGATAGGATAGTGCTAATGGGCAATTTCAATGCGAGAGTTGGAAATAGAACTGAAGGATACGAAAGGGTGATTGGTAAATGTGGAGAGGATATGGAAGCTAATAGGAATGGGAAGCATTTGCTGGACATTTGTGCAAGTATGGGTTTAGCAGTTACGAATACATTCTTCAAGCATAAAGCTATTCACCGCTACATATGGGAGGCTAGGGGTACCAGATCTATAATAGACTATATCTTAACTGACTTTGAATTCCGGAAATCTGTTAGGAATGTATGGTTTTCTGGGGATTTTTCGATGATATAGACCACTATCTGATCTGTATTGAACTAAGTATCTCTAGGCCTAGGATAGAGAAAGTGAAATCTGTCTGCAAACGGATAATGGTAGAAAATCTCCAAGACGAGGAAATTAGACAGAAGTATATGGATATGATTAGTGAGAAGTTTCGAACAGTAGATAGGTAAGCAGGTTCAAGATATAGAAAGAGAATGGGTGGCATACAGGGATGGTGTAGTAGAAACAGCAAGGGAATGCCTAGGAACAACTATGTGTAAAGATGGGAAAAGGCAAACATCTTGGTGAAATGATTAAGTGAGAGCAGCTTGTAAACGTAAGAAGAAGGCTTACCAGAAATGGCTCCAAACAAGGGCCGAATCAGACAGGGAATCATACGTAGGTGAAAGAAACAGAGCGAAACAAATAGTTGTTGAATCCAAAAAGAAGTCTTGGGAAGATTTTGGTAATAACCTGGAAAGGCTAGGTCAAGCAGCAGGAAAACCTTTCTGGGCCGTCATTAAGAAAGGAAGGGAGGGAGAAAGGAAATGAACAGTGTTTTTGGTAATTCAGGTGATCACATAACAGATCGCAGGGAATCACTGGACTGGTGGAGGGAATATTTTGAAAATCTTCTCAACGTAAAAGGATATCTTCCTGGTGGTGTCTGAATAACCAAGCTCATGGGGAGGAAGAAAATGATGTTGGTGCAATTACGCTTGAGGAAGTGGAAAGGATGGTAAATAAACTCCATTGTCATAAAGCAGCGGGGATAGATGAAATAAGACCTGAAATGGTGAAGTATAGTGGGAAGGCAGGGATGAAATGGCTTCATAGATTAATAAGATTAGCATGGAGTGTTGATAAGGTACCTTTAGATGGGACAAAAGAAGTAATTGCACCTGTCTGTAAGCAAGGGAACAGGAAGGATTGCAACAACTATCGAGGTATCTCATTGATTAGTGTACCAGGCAAAGTATTCACTGGCATCTTGGAAGGGAGTGTGCGATCAGTCGTTGAGATGAAAACCAGTGTGGTTTCAGACCACGGAGGGGCTGTTAGGGTCAGATTTTCAGTATGCGGCAGGTAATTGAAAAATGCTACGAGAGGAATAGGCAGTTGTTTTTATGTTTCATAGATCTAGAGAAAGGATGTGACAGGGTACCGAGGGAAAAGAAAATCAATCAAAGGCATTTATGCTGACAATTGGGCTTCAGTGAGAATTGATGGTAGAATGAGTTCTTGGTTCAGGGTACTTACAAGGGTTAGACAAAAGCTGTAATCTTTCACCTTTGCTGTTCGTAGTTTACATGGATCATCTGCTGAAAGGTATAAAATGGCAGGGAGGGATTCAGTTTGGTGGAAATGTAGTAAGCAGTCTGGCCTATGCTGACGACTTGGTCTTAATGGCAGATTGTGCCGAAAGCCTGCAGTCTAATATCTTGGAACTTGAAAATAGTTGCAATGAGTATGGTATGAAAATTAGCCGTTTGAAGACTAAATTGTTGTCAGTAGGTAAGAAATTCAACAGAATTGAATGTCAGATCGGTGATACAAAGCTAGAACAGGTAGATAATTTCAAGTATTTAGATTGTATGTTCTCCCAGGATGGTAATATAGTAAGTGAGATTGAATCAAGGTTTAGTAAAGCTAATGCATTGAGCTCACAGTTGCGATCAGCAGTGTTCTGTTAGAAGGAAGTCAGCTCCCGGAAGAAACTATCTTTACATCAGTCTGTTTTCAGACCAGCATTGCTCTATGGGAGTGAAAGCTGGGTGGACTCAGGATGTCTTATTCATAAGTTAGAAGTAACAGACATGAAAGTAGCAAGAATTATTGCTGGTACAAACAGGTGGGACCAATGGCAGGAGGGTACTCAGAATGAGGAGATAAAGGCTAATTTAGGAATGAACTCTATAGATGAAGCTGTACGCATAAACCGGCTTCGGTGGTGGGGTCATATGAGGCGAATGGAGGAGGATAGGTTACCTAGGAGAATAATGGACTCTGTTATGGAGGGTAAGAAGTAGAGGGAGAGCAAGACGACAATGGTTAGACTCAGTTTCTAATGATTTAAAGATAAGAGGTATAGAACTAAATGAGGCCACAGCATTGGTTGCAAATAGGGGATTCTGGTGACGTCTAGTAAATTCACAGAGGCTTGCAGACTGAACGCTGAAAAGCATAACAGTCTATCATGATTATGTATGTATGTATGTATGTATGTATGTATGTATGTATGTATGTATGTATGTATTGTACCAGGAAATGATTATGGGGCCAGAGCATGGGAAGGATCTCAGGTAGTGTGCGGTTACTTATTGGAGCAGGTGCAGAGATGGATAGTTTCGCAGGGCGAATAATAGATGGTAAAATCTTTTTTGACAATATTTATTAAAAATATTCATGTAAATCACCCTGCAGTTGAGTCGTCAAAATTAAATTTTCAGTCAATATTTTCAAAATGCAAAAATAAAATATCGGAGCTGTTGTATTCTGAAACATCCACTTGATAAAAAAATGTCCAAAATAAATATCACTTTTATGAGATCGTAAACTCTCTGAAATTCATCTAAGATCTCTTAGATGGATTTAAATACCAAAATAACACTTTGCACATAGAAGTTCATTTAACCAAATTTCTAGGTTGCGTGAAAATCAAGTCCATTACTTGTGATGCAAACCTACAGTTTTTCTAAGATTTTTAAACATAATATTTACACACACTTCCATGAATAATTTGATAGTTGAAAAAAAAAAAGTTTTGATCACTTGCTGCATACTCATGCAGTTCATCTAAGTTGATGTTATAAGAAAATAAAATAGTGCACTTGCTTTATGGCAAACCCTATAGTTCATCGTGAAATTACTTCAAGTCATGAAGGTTTTTAAAGAGGAATTTACACTTCAAAAGCAAGACATGAAGTCTTCTTGAATTATTAGGAATAGCAAGCTGAAATTCACATGAGGCACTTTTCTGTTGTTGGACGGAACACTATGATTAACTGAGTGCTTTGTTAAAAGTCAGTTAGTGTCTAAGTGGAATTACTCACTCAAAATATAAGAAAAACACTTGTATCATCTGTAATCTGCTTATAAGGATATAGAGAAATACTGTCCTGCGGCTTGGTGACTGGAACTTTCTGCCGCGTGCAGCCAAGACTCAAACTCAGCACCAGCACCGTGACAAGTCCGTTCAATGAAGACACCACGTTATTATCCCTCGTCGACGTCCCTCGCTGGGTACCATGATCGAAGAAACCACGTTAATCCCACGCTGGAAATGACGTTCTACGCAGTATAATCTCACGACACTTCGCCAAGATTTCCGATGTTCTTTTATAGATAATGTCGGAACACGGAAAGTTCAATTGGCACAAAGTAATGGACTATAGAGCTCTCAATTATCATTAAGATTGGTATTATACACTGACACAAGTCTTAATGCCCAGTTCATATTCTCACTTTTGTCTTACGATGTTGAATATGTGACTTAGAATATCACGGTTTAGGCTATAGTATGATTCGTAAGTCAAGTTAATGGAGTAATGAATGACCTACAGTCGTTTTCAAACTGGAAAACACAGTTTTTCACACACACAGTTTATTGAATAAAAATTGAACACTGTCACAGTTCATAATAGTCACTGATTATGTCCTAGGTTAACCGTAGAATAATCATCACAGTCCATGAAACACTCGAAAAAAATGTCATTAATAACACTCTTACAACAGTCTCTGGAAATAATAATGTTCCTAGATTAAGAAGATTTTATGACTGAATTTGCATAACACAAGTCCGTACGACCTAATATTGCCATATAAAGTCCTTAACATTCAGTTAGTTTCTTGTGGTAGTAATCGAAAATTCGAGAAAATATACGAAAAAATAGTCACATTTAGCCCTGTTATTTGTTGAATGTTTAGTGGAATAGTATTTCACACAGTTCACAATTGTGCTAGTATACGAGAAATGCGTCTTAGAATCATTTAAATTGTTATATATCGGAAGTTCAGTTTCTCACACACAGTGTCTTAGAATACTGTCACAGTCAATGACAAAGTTTGAAATTATGAGAAAATGACAAAGTCTACAATACCTTCAACTGGTAAACGAAACACTTGAATTCCCAGTTACACTTCAATTCACAATTTCTATTGTAACTTCACTCGGTTAACACACTCGTAAGTATTATACAATGACGATTTAGTCAGAGGAAATTTTATAACATTTCATTCGCCACGACGCGATAGAACTTTACTTGCGACGTCTTCGCACAATCTCAAAGTGCTTGAGTGTAACTTCTACGTCTTCGCGGAGCGCGACAGAGCATACTGTTGTTCTGTCATGATTGTAGAGTTTAAGGTACACTGGCCATACCCTCGGTTCGTTGACCTATTTATATCCGGCTGCGAGCAGCACTCTGAGTCAGGTGAAGAAGGGGTGATAATACTTCCCAAAATTCAACTTGTTATATCTTGGAAACCACTGGATGGATTAATCTCAAATTTTTAGGGTTATACTTTTAAAATGTGGGCTACAATTTAGTGTTGGTCTCATATTTATTGATCCAGTTGTTGAGAAGCTTAAAAATGGTTTCGAGAGAATTCTACGGGGAGGTAAGCTACAGGCAGTGCTGATGTCACTTGACCTTGCCCCACTCACACTGTCTTCACGCAATGCAGTGAGAACGAGAACCTTCTCTCGCACAGCTGTTCGTGCGTCGTAACTTAGCCATTCGCTCATGAATAAAAATTTATAACTCGTATGTGCCAGGGCCTATGCCTTCCTGGTACAGTATGTATATTGTAAGATGGACAGTACGCAATGGTATTGGCATGATGATAAACGGGGTTAAAAGTCAGCTTGTGAGTTTCACAAATAGGAAAAGTACTCTCAGTTTTAATTACTGCATTGATGGGGTGAAAGTTCCTTATGGGAATGATTTTAGGTATCTAGGTGTTAATATAAGGAAACATCTTCATTGGGATAATCACATAAATGGGATTGTAAATAAAGGGTACAGATCTCTGCACATGAATTGAGGGTGTTTAGGGGTTGTAGTAAAGATGTAAAGGAGAGGGCATATAAGTCTCTGTTAAGAGCCCAACTAGAGTATGGTTCCAGTGTATGGAACCCTCACCAGGATTACTTGGTTCAAGAACTGGAAAAAATCCAAAGAAAAGCAGCTCGATTGGTTCTGGGTGATTCCCGACAAAAGATTAGCGTTACAAAAATGTTGCAAAGTTTGGGCTGGGAAGAACTGGGAGAAAGGTGACGAGCTGCTCGACTAAGGCCCGGTTTCACAGTTTGAGTTTAAGCCGAAGCTTTAGTAAGCCACGCACGCCGCTTAAGCAAGGCTTACTCTTTGGCTTAAACACTACGAGTTTCACAGTAGGGGGACCATGTGCAGCTTTACTAAGCTGAAGATCTCCGAAGTTGGTAATGCTTGCGCATGCGGAGTGATTCAATTCTCATCTTTATTTACATCCGTAGCCTATGATTGATTGACTTGTAGGTTATACATCGTTTCTAGAGGGCAAACGGTTGGAAATAGGTATACACCATCGCGGACTTTTTTGTAGAGGTTTCTATGCTCTACAATTCGTACACTTACACTTGGGGTCTATCGTTGATGGTTCACGCAGCGTAAGCCAAGAAAGCAAGTGACCGACCGACATTTTTGTCTCTTGAGCCTCGAAATATATTCAGAAATATAAGTTATTTATTAATGTTATTGGTTTTACGTCCCACTAACTATGAATTTGAGCACCTTCACCACAGGACTGAGACAGGATCGAACCTGCCAAGTTGGGCTATAAGAGGGCCAGCGCTCTACCATCTGATCTGAATCCTTAGCTTAAATCTCAGTTTCATACAGCTTAAGCCAGTCACAGATAAGCTCGGATTACCACTTGCACTCCCCACTGTGAAACTCGTCCAGAGTTTAAGCTCCCGCTTAAGCCCGATCCAAGGCTTAAGCGTATACTGTGAAACCGGGCCTAAGTGGCTGTGTGACTTTATATAATAACAATAAGTTATTTTATCCACCTAATCAATACATTAACTACATACAATTAGGACCCTGTCCTTATTAAATTGTTCGTTGACATATTATTTAAAAATATGGTACATGTTTAGCCTTAATTATGTAGGCAATCATCAGCCATAATTTGACCTTAAAATAAAATCAGGCACCTGATTGACTTATGAACTAATCTTAAAATAGGACTGTATTAAATCTTCAAAGGTTGTGTGTAAAATTAACATGTTTCAAACATTTTTTTTAATTGCTAGCTTTACAAGGCTTGTAACTATGAATGAGGTGAATAATACAACAGTTGATTGTGAACTTATGATTTAAGGAAGTTGATACATAATAATTTTTAACTAGTAAGTGGTTAAAAACGGAAAAACATTCCGAATTATCAAAATCAAATGCCATCTTGTTAAAATGTGATGATAAACATTGACATTTAAAATGTCATTAAATGGTGGTCTTAAGACTATAGAATGATCAGTTATTTGCATAAGCTAAATGTCATTAACATATGATGTAATATTTTCACTTTATTGGTGGTATGAAAGCTTGTAGCTCTTAGTTGATATTCAAATTTGATTTGGACTCCTTTGAACAATCTCACTTGATGTGATGTTTTGACATTACTATGAATTAGAAGCTTTGTTGACGTGCTGGTCAAAAGGGGCGATGCTACAGTTGTGTGTAGATAGGCGTATTGATAGTTGATTCTAAGCTGAAGTCAGTAATTGAAAACCAGAAGCGTGGTGTTAACGTTGGTTAAAGGACTCACTTTGAAAATTACGTGAAGAAAGTGCAAACTTACCTCTTGGCTTGCAGCCAGAGTAACTTGTTTTGTTGTGATCCTATGAGCTGCTGGCAACTGTTGAGTTCTTACTGTGCGTGTTATAGTGGTGGGATCCCGCTGGAGGGAGTTGTGCTCACGAAGGCGTGGTTATGGGCCTGCTTGTTTTGCTTACTGGTTAGCTGTTAGCGGTGGGGGGAGAGGAGAGCGTATTATGTATAGGAAAGGTGGGAGTGCTTACTGATTTGAGATTAAAATTTTTTTAAAATTTACTTGTGAGGGAAATTGACTTTTGCAAAAGTATTGCGATCTGATTGTACAAAGGACTTTTTTTGTCAATGACATCATTTTAATTCCTATCATTGTTGAACTGCTGGTCAAGAAATATATATGTTTTAGTACTGTGTCATGAGTTTACCGTTCTCAGTTCTTTGAAAGATATATAAATCCTGTTCTATGGTAGTAAATTTATGCCGTGTGTTCCTCATGTGGCACAATGTGGGAAATAATTTATATCACATGTATGTTCCAGCTGTCAGTGGAGAGATGGCGTGGAATGACATCAGTAGACGAATAAGTTTGAGTGGTGTTTTTAAAAGTAGGAAAGATCACTATATGAAGATAAAGTTGGAATTCACTTACCATGGGAGATGTTCAATAAATTTCAAATTGCTTTGCAATCATTTAAGAAAAGGCTAGGAAAACAACAGATAGGGAATCTGCTACCTGGGCGACTGCCCTAAATGCAGATCAGGATTGATTGATCGATTGATTGATTGATTGATTGATTGATTGATTGATTGATTGATTGATTGATTGATTGATTGATTGATTGATTGATTGATTGATTGATTGATTGATCATTTCACCATATTGGTTATGTACAGATTTTAGCATGATAAGCTTAGTGTTTTTTCTTGTTTCTACATCCTGATACAGAGTATGCTTGACATGAACTAAAACCTGTACGTTTTAGAAGTTGCTTTACGTCGCACCGACACAGATAGGTCTTATGGCGACAATGGGACAGGGAAGGGCTAGGAGTGGGGAGGAAGCGACCGTGGCCTTAATTAAGATACAGCCCCAGCATTTGCCTGGTGTGAAAATGGGCATCTTGAGACTGCAAGATCACTGTTGAAGAACATAATGGCTATCCCTCTCAAGAACCTAAAAACGGAAATAAAGAATGGCCTCATGAAGCTGGAAGAAGCTTTAGAGGCTGGAGCAACATGCAGGATGTCATGGAAGAAATCTGCAGAAGAACTAAAGCAGAGATCACAGAGAATTAGAAATTGTCCAACACCTCACCAGTGACAAATGACTTGGAGGAAGATCAAGGAAAATGGGAAACGTTTCTGTCCAAGAAGAAGAGAAAGAAGAATAGTGAGGATAGGAAGCACGAAGATATTCCAACAAAACAGGCCAGTAATGATCCTGAAAGTACAGCGTTTAACGAAAGTAGGAAACAACCTCATTCTAAATCTAGGAGTCGTTCAGAAGCCGTAATCATCAAACCAATGAACGGTAAGACTTTCGCTGATGTTTTGAAGGATATCAGGAACAGGGTGAAGCTGGAAGACAGTGGAGCAGGCATCCAATCTATCCGTAAAACAAGAGCTGGAGCTGTTCTTGAATTCAATAAAACAACAAAGATTGAAAACAGGGAGACATTCAGTAATTCTCTGAGTGATGCCCTTAGATGAGCTGGCGACATAAAGGCTTTAATCCCCTGAACTATACTGGAGATTCGAGACATGGATGGCATCACTACTGCTGCAGACGTGGAGGAAGCTGTAAGACGAGATTCCGACAATCCTCATGGAGAGCTGAAAATATCGGTCTCGAAACCAAACAGCTGGGGACAGAAACTTGCCATCTTCGAAACCAAAGACGAGGATGCTCAGAAACTACTGGAGCAGGAAGAATTAAGATAGGAAGGCTATACTGCAGAGTACGAGCAAGA
This sequence comes from Anabrus simplex, assembly GCF_040414725.1. NCBI lineage: Eukaryota > Metazoa > Arthropoda > Insecta > Orthoptera > Tettigoniidae > Anabrus > Anabrus simplex. The sequence continues at coordinate 1,564,195,878 of NC_090265.1, forward strand.
ACCACGTTTTCTCGCTGCTGTCGATGTCTATCATATGGACACCTGGCAAGAAACTGCACAGGCCTGGACAGAAGTAAGCTCTGTTTTAAGTGTGGAGAATCTGGCCACAAGGCAGTAGATTGTAAAAAGAATAATCCACGATGCATGCTTTGTATAGACAAGGGTGTCAATGAAGCTAAACGAAATCATATTCCTGGATCGGGAGCATGTGCTATATTTCGTGAAGCTCTGGAAAAGGCCAAAAATCACAGTAAATGATGCGAATACTTCAAGCAAACATGCACAGGAGTCAAACAGCTAACGATCTTATGACACAGCTGATTTATGAGGTGGAAGTAGACATCGTTATTATTAGCGAACCATATCAAGAGAGGGACCATCCAGGGTGGTTTGTGGATAACCTCGGAACAGCTGCAATTTAGATACCAGATCTAGGAAAAGTTTCAGTAACACAGCATGGATGCGATGACGGTTTTGTCTGGAGACAGACTGGGGGAATCACTTTTGTAAGCTGTTATTTTATGCTAAATGAATCTGTTTCCAACTTTCAGATGAAACTTGATGGCCTTGAGGATGTAATACGCAGAATGGAAAAGAAAGTAGTGGTCGCTTGTGACTCCAGAGGACGGCGTATAATGGAGATGCAGCCAGAACGGGTTTGGTGGTCAACAACATTGGAAATGTGCCAACATTTTGATGGCCAGGATGCCAGGGAACAATACTGGATGTAACCTTATCAGAGGATATCGTGCCTAAGATTACTGAATGGCAAGTGATCGAGAACTACACGGGGAGTGGTCATCAATATATCATCTTTCGACTCCTCCAAGAATCTCCTCAAGAAAGAAACATCTTGCGCAGGCCAGCACGGTGGAACGTAGCGGGTATTGACAAGGAAAAGGTCATTGATGTAATACGGAATGGAATGGAGAACATAACTGAAAAAGGTTTTGCTCGTAGAGGGAAAGAAGCAGCTGGTGTATGTGTTGAACTCACTATGCAACTAATCCATCAAGCATGCAACGCCTCAATGTCCCGAAGGAGACCGCTAAATATCAAGCGCCCAGCGTACTGGTGGACCAAAGAGATTGCTGAACTGAGAAGGAATTGCCTGCGACTTCGACGCAAGGGTCAGAGGATGAGAGGCAGTACAGAAAATACCTCAGTCACAGCGGAGTACAAGTCAGCAAAGAAGGAACTCCGTAATGCAATTAGAAAAAGTAAAGCCGATAAATGGTGGGCACTGGCTAAAGAAGTAGAAGATGATCCATGGGGACTAGGTTATAAGATTGTAATGAAGAAACTCGGGACATTTTCAACTCCGAGTGCGGATCCGCAAACCATTAAACAAATTGTGGATACACTATTCCCAGACCATCCAGAGAGGATTGACTGTGACAGTGAAAAGAACTGGATGCTATACCCCTCTTCACAGTAGAAGAGCTGAATAGAGCTATTAGTTCTCTTAGAAACAAGAAAACTCCAGGACCAGATGGTATACCTACAGAAGTGCTAAAGATAATATCAGAACTTCGTCCAGAACTGTTGCTGAATATGTACAATCATTGCCTGCAAGCGGGTGTTTTTAGTCCCTGATGAAAAATGGCTTGTTTGGTTGTGATCAGCAAAGGAAAACCTGGTGGTTATAGACCTTTATGTATGCTGGACACAGCTGGAAAAGGCCTGGAGAAACTTCTGCAGCTCAGAATCCTCTAAGCAGTTCAACTAGCAGGGGATCTATCTGTTCGCCAACATGGATTTCGGAGAGGACACTCGACGCTACTGTAGATGCAGTGTGGGAGGTGGTGAATACAGCAGAAAGAGCACAAACGGGCAGCCATCATTCCCATAAATTGACACTTCTTGTGACTCTGGATGTGAAGAATGCCTTCAATTCATCAAGGTGGAGCGACATGTTGGTAGCTCTTGAAGAAACTTTCAAGCTGCCACAATATCTTATGCGCATAATGAGAGATTACTTCAAAGATCGCACTCTGCGGTATGATACGGCAGATGGACAAAAGACAAAACGTCTGACGGCTGGTGCAGCACAGGGATCGATCCTTGGTCCAGATCTTTGAAACATAATGTATGATGGCTTGTCACGTTTGGAGATGCCAGAGGACACGAAGGTTGTGGGCTACGCTGATGATGTGGCTGCCTGGATAGTAGCTCGTAATGTTGAAATGGCTCAAATCAAACTGAACCAGGTGATGCGGCGCATAAAAGAATGGATGATGAGCCACAGTCTAACATTAGCCGAACACAAAACGGAGATAATTCTTCTGACGAAGAAAAGGATCGAAACTCTTGTACCAATGACTGTTGGAGAGTTAGTGATTGAAACATCGGCAAGCACAAAATATCTAGGAGTGACACTTGACTTCAAGCTCACATTCTGGAATCATATTCGGAGAGTGACAGACAAGGCAGTAAAATACATGACTGCACTTAGCAGACTGATGGGAAATATTAAAGGTCCGAAATCCAGCAAACGACGTCTTCTCATGTCGACTGTTCAGTCAGTGCTCCTATATGGCTCTGAAATCTGGGCTGAATCCTTGAGATTTGCTTGGTATCGGAGAAGGATAGCTGCCGTACAACGGAGAGCGGCTGTACATATTGCATGTGTATACCGCACAGTTTCCGAACCTGCAATCCTCACGGTGGCAGCAATAGCCCCAATAGACCTACTCGCATTGGAGCGACATGAAATCCGGCATACCCAAGGAGAGCTGGGAAAGAAATGTGTAAAGAAGCGTGCCTTTAGTCAATGGATGAGGCGATGGCAACTCAGATGGGAAAGTGACCCTCGAGGTAAATGGACCAAGCGACTGATACCATGCTTGGATATCTGGGTTGAAAGGGCCCTTGGTGAAGTAAATTACTAGCTCACGCAGCTTCTAACAGGACATGGATATTTCCGGAAATTCCTGCATAAAGTAGGCAGAGCGAGTGATGCAGCATGCATATACTACGACGACATTGACGACGTATTTCACACCTTCTTTGTGTGCGGCCGTTGGACGATTCTGAGAAGATGCTTGGAAACTGAACTAGGAGAATTGACAACAGATAATATTATTTCTGCAATGTTGCGAAACCATCGCATAGCAGTGTATGTGGAGGATGTCCTTCGTCAGAAGAAGAAGGATTTGGAAGCATACGAACGTTCGTAAAGGAGAAATGAAGAAAGAAGAAGTCTGAAAGACAAAGCACGATATCACCCTGAAGTAATGCGAGAGCGGTCCTGGGGTGATGATACACATCGTGGGAAAAGGGTGTGTGGTTTTTAGTGGGTAAGAATCCCACACACTTGTGGAGTGCGGACCCTTCACAAGTGTCTTTTGAAGATTTTCCACAATCCCTCGTATTATTATTATTATTATCATCATCATCATCATCATCATCATCATCATTCAGTTTCTTTTGGAAAAGTAAAACCAAGAACAACTGGTTTGTTGAGGTCCAGATTGATTCAGAAGAGCTGAATATAACAATGAAATAAATTGCAGAGAGAAAAGAGAAGAGGATTCTGAGAAGTAGAGATACAAGACTAAAATTAAAAACAGTCAGATGAAAACAGTACACCATTTCAGATGAAGAGAGGGTGGCCAGGTCAGAAAAAATGAAATAGTTCTGGGAAGACAAGAGGAAGTTGAGAAAACATTACAACTAATATTGTGAAGATTGTAGTGTATATGGATTGATTTAAGTGCTCCAATGTGGATGTACACTATGTGCATAAATAAATAATAATAATATTCATTTTATGTCCCACTAACGACTTGTTACAGTTTTCAGAGACGCCAAGGTGCTGGAATGTTGTCCCCCAGGAATTCTTTAACATGCCAGTAAATAGATGTTTTTAACTGAGCATGATATTATGCAGAATAATTCGAGAAACAGTGGACCTTTATCTAAGCTTCACTTTGTGGATGTTTAGAAATATCATTTTGTTTCCTTTTCTAGATCTACAGAAGACTGTTAACCTCGGGACACTATTGTCAGATGCTGGAATATATTCCTTAGCAGCCATCTGTGCCTTGGCTTTGAATGAGTTATTTAATGATGAGTGGGACATGCCGTTTAATCACCGCTGTATCAGACTACTGCTGGAGCATTTGAAATTACCAAAACAGGTACTGCATTAATTCAGTTTTCACATACATTCTTGTTATTTCTTAATGTTCTTGGATCCATTACTTATTATACTTGCTGTTCTTTAAAGATCATTATTGTAGTAATGATAGCTTGTTTGTGATTTGCAGGTGGAATCTGTGATGTTTAGTCTTGTGGATGGCCAAGCATCTCAGACACCTGATGCTTACATTGATTTGCTGCTAAATGAACCAGCTCTCAAGGGCAATGCACTACTTGTTGTTCAAGACCTTGTGCTTTTGAGTGTGCGTGAAGGTACGGTTTACTTTGTTGTGTGGCTGGTTTAGAGAGTAAAAATTATTCCTCAATGTCTAACCTTTGAATCTAGTCTGTTAAAGTCTGTTTCTAGAATGTAATTTTGTAGCTTGTTTGTTATTTATTTCTTATACTATGCAGTATCACTGCCTAATTCCAACTCTTTTTCCAAGACCGATAGTCATAGTCATAGCTTATAGTCTTCCTGTATGTAGTTTATGACCCTGTTCTCTGTGATGGCAAGCCTTGGTTTGATTGACAAACAGTAGAGGTACAGGAGCAGTTCACTTTTGAAAACTAGGGATCACAGCATTGTAATTTGGGCTAGTGGGTTGTAGTAGATCTTAGAAAAAATAGTTTGGATTAAGCTTAATGTAAAAGAAAAGTTCTGATAATTCACAAGTTGTGTGGTGAATTACAAAATCAAATATTGTGATCCGTATATTGATGGTATAACAACTGTGTAAGACGATCTCTTTATTTGTTTTATTATCTTCATACTCATGAAGACTCAGAAAACCTTTGACCCAGTTTATGTTAAACCTTTCTCTGAACAGTATTTCTTTATTAAAAGTGTACTTTTGTTTTCTTTCACATTTTGCCTCAGGATTAGCAACTGGTAAGTGTGCACCTTTCAAGCAACTTGAAATTTTTGTCATAAAACAACTGAAGAATTAACAGAATCAAAGAAATATAGATAAAGTTTCAATTTGAAGCCTCTTAAGTATTCAGTTAGTCATGCAAGGTTGCATTTGTGTTTACAAGGAAATCACTGACAGTAGATAGTTCCTATCTTGATTGACGTTCAAGGTTGACAACTGCGCAGTTGGGTCTGATAATATTCATAGCTTATTCAGACAAGTGGGCTTTCAACCATACATCAGCTAACATGGAAATGAGTAATTGTGCAATACACAGCCTACATTTGTTCTGTACTAAGTGTGATTCACATGTATCACAGTATTGATTGCTCCATTATCTAAAAATATTCCATTTTATGCCCTTGTACTTAATTATCTATTACACAAGATTACTCCAATCAATCAGTCACCTCTGTAAGTATAGCTGTAATCCTGTACACATGCCTTTCTAAAATACAGGGAATCTATCTAAGTGGTCGTCTCTTCATAAGGAACAGTTTTATAAATCAGAATAAAATCTGCAAATATTTCTTTATTGTTGTCCCTTTCAATGTGGTCATTATATCAAACATGGATACAGATAAAAATAATTTTTAGTGGCAAACAAATGTGCATTAACAGAAAGTCTTTGTAAAAATGTTGACATTTATGAATTACTGTAATTGACAGTTCACTTTCAAAAGCCATAACATTTCAGTCATTATATGCTTTACTTTTTGTATATGAATACAACATATTATTTTATCTTCAAGAAATGCATTAAAAAAATCTTCTGGCTCTATTATTTAGTCTTTGTTCAACAGTTTTAAGTGTTAGAAATTATCCTAGAATTACATTCCCTACCTGGCTGTGCGGTTAGGGACGCACAGCTGTGAGCTTGCATCTGGGAGATAGTGGGTTCGACTCCCACTGTCGGCAGCCCTAAAGATGGTTTTTCATGGTTTCCCATTATCATACCAGGCAAATGCTGGGGCTGTATCTTAATTAAGGCCACGGCCTCTTCCTTCCCACTCCTAGCCCTGTCCTATTCCATCGTCGCCATAAGACCTGTCTGTGTCGGTACGACGTAAAGCCACTAACAAAAGAAAAAAAAAAAAGAAAGAATTACATTCTAACATCAGATGGATAAACACTTCATTGGTAGCTTGCATAATAATTAAATAAGTAAATAAATAAAAATGCAAGTACTGTTGGAAAAATGTTCCACTCATCATATAATTATCAGTGATCATAAACTTGCATAGTAAATGCTTGGAAGTCGTCTTGAAATTACAAAAAATATAGATCTCTGCAAAGAAAAAATAATTCAGTAAGGAATGCTATTTTAATGGTAATGAAACAGCAATAGGACACTGAGAGTAGGAATGCTGCTTCAGTAGTGTTTATATGAAAATCTGCTTCTCACTAGGTGATCATCCAAGTGAAAGGGCATTTCTTCTAGACTACAAAAAAGAAAAAAAAAAGAAAAAAAAAGAAAAAAAGAAATCCAGTACTGAATCCAGGAAGTTCCCACCTGTTCCATAGAAATCTGACACTGGGTGACATATCATCCTGGTTAAATTTTTCCGGTTACTTTCCAGACACAGGTTGTACAGTGAATGCCATAGAATATTGTGAAGAATAAAACACTGTCTGCTTTACCAGTCTAATTTAATTCAAGATGACCCAGTTACTACACACACGCACGTGCACACATAAAAGACCACTGATTGCTGTCTATTTACAAAGTCTCTGTCCACCTCACAGCAGGTAGTCTGGGTCACTGGTATTAACTGTATAGCAACAGTCCTGATTGACAACCCACCTTTCGCTTTCACTTTGGCTCTGCATGCTCCCTCACTAACACACAACAGCTGCATACAGGCAGGTTTGAACACAGGGCTGCTGACCATCACAACACACGACGACTGTTCCTTGGCTCGATTCCAGAGAAAATCTGACGCACACAGTCAACACAGTCAATTCAAGTGGCTGCTCCACACAGTGAACTACTTAACACTGACAACTTAACAAAAAAAAAAACACAGTGGTCACATAACAGCAACAACTTGACGGTGCTAATGATGACTATGATACTCCTCACAACAACATAACTACACCACTCTACTTACACCAGCTGTTCCACGTACAGACTCCACGTTGGTCTATAGTCCATGACAGTACACACACAGTACTCCAAGGCAGTACACACAGTCCTCTGCTCAGTACTCCAAGGCACTGAGGCACGCGTGCACACTCACTCTCTATCTCTCCCCCTCTCTCCCTCTCTTAGTATGTGACGATACTCTGTCTTTGGTGAGACAGTGACGAAAGCCAACGCTACTGCTGTCCCAGTCCTATTACTGACTGAATCGTTCGTGGCTAGCCTCCTTTTTATATACTGACTAGCAAGATACCCGTGCTTCGCTACGGTATTATACTGAAATTTGTAATTGAATGCTTATTGTTTTAGATATATAATCCGCCGAAATTCGCGATCTGACTCGTTTTCTGCGAGAATCCACCAAAATTCCCGATCTGACTCGTTTTCTATTAGATTCCGGCACGTTTCCTCCCATTTATCAATCTTCCTTTCCAGCAATCGATTTCGTACTTCCCGGGCTAGGCTCAGGTATTCCTCCCGGTCAGTTGGGTCCATAAATATAATCATTTTTAATATGGATAAAATCCTTCAGGAGATCCGGCGTGGTGTCATATTGGACGCCTTGGCGGCACTGAACCCGCGGCCGGACTGCATTCTTAGTCATTACCCGTCCAGGAGCCGTTTCCAGCGCGGTCCGCACATTTGACGACGGTCCGGAACATTATTATTATTATTATTATTATTATTATTACTATTATTATTATTATTATTATTATTATTATGTGTTGCTGGAGTGGCTGATGACAGGGAAACCGGAGTATCTGGAGAAAAACTGTCCCTCCTCCGTTTTGTCCAGCACGAATGTCACATGGAGTGACCGGGATTTGAACCACGGAACCCAGCTGTGAGAGGCCGGCGCTCTGCCGCCTGAGCAATGGAGGATCCTTATAAGTACATTAAGAACAGTAATATCAATTGGTCTCACCTCCTTCTACACCGCACCGCCGTTAAGTTTATTTACCACCACCCTCCCCCCCTCAAAAAAAATTAAAAGAAGGCTTGTTTCTTTATGTTTAAGGGAGATTCCAAACACCAATGTTCACGTCTATTACCTTCAGTTGTGAGATAAGTATCCCCATAAAAGTAATTTACTTTTTTCACTTCAGTTCACACTATCCCCCCCCCCCCCCCCCAAGTGAATTTTCCCGCAAAAAATACTTGTTTCTTTAATAGTAAAGGATCATCTAAATACCAATTATCACGACTCCAACTTCTTCAGTTTTTGATTTATGTGTCCTCATGAAAGGAATTCAATTCCTTGACACTCCCGCCCTCAAAGATGGTTTTTCCCCCTAAACGCGTTTTTCTTTGTTTTTAAAGGAGATCCAAATACGAACTTTCACTTCTGTAACAACTTTAGTTTTTATTAGATGTATGTATTCTCATACAATTAAGTCAATTAATTTTTCAATTCTTTCACCCCCCCCCCCCCCCCCTTCATTGGATTTTCCGAGAATACGTGTTTCTTTACTTTTAAAACAGATTGCAAATATCATTTTTCACGTCTGTAACATCTTCATTTTTGAGATATCAGTAGCCTAATTAAAAATAATTCAACACCATTTTCAGTCACTTTTACCCCCCCCCCCCTCTACTCAAGTGGTATTTCCGAAAACTAAAAATACACGTTTCTTTATGTTTAATAGAGATAAAAATACCATTTTTCACTTCTGTAACATGTTAAGTTTTTTTAGATATACTGTAAAAATTCTCATTTTAAAATATCACCCCTTTTGAGTTCCCCTTAAGTGGAGTTTCCAAAAAAATCACCTATGTTTCTTTACATTTACAGGAGATTCCAAACACCCACTTTTTACGTCTGTAACATTTTACGTTTCCAAGATATTCTGTAGATATAGTCTTTCAAAAAATTCACCCCAATTTGTCACTCCTGTTTAACCGCCGTTAATTGGATTTTCCAAAAACTAAAAAATACGCGTTTCTTTATTTTTAAAGTAGATCCCATATACCAATTTTCAGTTCTGTAATATCTTTCGTTTCTGAGATATATGTATCCTCATTAAAGGCATTCAACCCATTTTTCACCCTTTTACGCCCTTCCTATTGGGATTTACAGGAAACAAAAAAATACGTGTTCCTTTATTTTTAGAGGAGATTCTAACTACCAATTTTTACATCTGTAAACTTTAAAGTTTTAAGATGTAGACACACTCATTTTAAAAAATTCACCCCCCCCCCTTTTCACCCCCCAATATTTGGATTTTTCAAAAACGAAAAAATACGTGTTTCTTTACTTTTAAAGTAGATCCCAAATATCAGTTTTCAGGTCTGTAATATCTTCAGGTTCTGAAATATAAGTAGACTCATGAAAGGCATTCGACCCCTTTTTCAACCTTTTCCACCCTTCCTATTAGGATTTTCCGAAAAAAATATACGTGTTTCTTTATTTTTAAAGGAGATTCTAAATACCAAGTTTTGAGATATAGATACACTCATTTTAAAATATTACCCCCTTTTCACCCCCTCCCTTAATTGGATCTTCCAGATACAAAAAGAGACGTGTTTCTTTATTTTTAAAGGAGGTCCCAGACACCGATTTTCAGGCCTGTAATATCTTCAGTTTCTGAGATATATAGCCTCATTAAAGGCATTCAACCCTTTTTCCGCCCCTTTTCACTCCTCTGTTGCGATTTTCCGAAAACAAAAAAATACGTGTTTCTTTATTTTTAATGAAGATTCTAAATACCAGTTTTTACATCTGCAAACTTTAAAAGTTTGGAGATATAGATTCACTCATTTTAAAAATTTACCCCCCTTTTCACCCTCCCATTAATTGAGTTTTCCAAAAACAAAAAAATACGTGTTTCTTTATTTTTAAAAGAGATCAAATGTACCAATTTTCAGGTCTGTAATATCTTCAGTTTCTGAGATATAAGTACCGGTATCCTGACTGAAGGCATTCAACCCATTTTTCCCCATTTTCACCCTTTTTCACCCCTCCTATTGGGGTTTTCAGAAAACAAAAAAATACGTGTATCCTTATTTTAAAAGAAGATTCTAAATACCAATTTTTGCATCTGTAAACTTTTAAAGTTTTGAGATATAGATACACTCTTTTTAAAATTTCACCCCCCTTTTCACCCCCTTAGCGACGGAATATCCAAAAATCCTCTCTTAGCGAGCACCTACATCTTAATATGAATCTATGCCCAAAATTTCATTTCTATATGTCCAGTAGTTTTGGCTCGGCGATGATGAATCAGTCAGTCAGTCAGGACAAGCTATTTTATATATATAGATGATAGAGTACTAGAATCTTAAGGGCTTGACTGGTTCGAGTTCCAGACAAAGAACACAATTAAGGAGAGAGGCTGTCATTATACCCTTAGGCTGAAAGCTCCCATCTGACTCACTAGTTCCTTCCCAGAAATACCAAAGAGGATAAATACAGAGGTCTGACATGTAACATTGCCACACACCCCCACCTCCCCCCCCCCCCTTATGAGTTGATCATCTCGATCAGTTATCTTTAAAAGATAAGAATTTCATAATACGTCCATATTGAACTTAGAATTACAATAAAATGAGGTATATTTTAGGTTCCACCTTTTCAATACAGTACTGCTTTGTTGAGCAAATTACATCACAACATGTTTACATGTGGTACCAGTTTTGACACCATGCCTGTGTCATCATCAGCCAATCTATCAAAACGTGCAAGACAGAAGAATCACAAGTCAATATATACACACATAACAAGAATAATAAAAAGTGTTTTACTTAAAAATAAGTTTGTCCATGATTATTATTATTTATCGTATGGTTTACAATCACATCACAATAAAAGTATTTTAAAATTATTTTCACGTCTGAACACATTAAGTCAAAATGTCAGATTGGTATCTCTAATATAATTAACACCATTTTGAGTAGCCATCAGGAACTCGGCTGAATCTCCTTAGAAGGCTGATATAGGGCATTCTTGGATAATATGCTGAACAGTTTGTCTTTCAGCACCACAACTACACTCGGGAGATGGAATTTTCTTCCATTTATAAAGGGAGTCTGCACATCTACCACAATTAGTTCTGATTCGGTTTAGAGTACACCAAATTTTTCTGGCGAGCTCAAAACCTGGTGGCCTACATGTGATGCATGGCATAGCTTGCAGTTCTGGTGTTGCACAGGTCTTCCATAATTGCTTCCAGCTGTCAATCATGTTGAAATTACTTTCAGCAAGCTTCCTTGCAGTATTCAATGGAGGGTGGCGAGAGTGAAGTATCTTCCTGTTAATAACAGGGAGGTCAAGATGTACAGGAAGAGAGGAATTGTTGCACATATTATTGTACACCTTGATAAGTGCTTGTTCTCTTCTCACGGATGGAGTTGGTATGTGACTTAATGATGGCAGCCAGTATGTTGGAGTACATCTGATTGTCCCTGATATTAAACGCATGGTTTGGTTGAGCTGAGTATCAACAAGCTTAACATGAGCGCTGTTTATCCAGATTGGAGCACAATATTCAGCCACGGGATAAACTAGTCCAAGGGCAGAAGTCCGAAGTGTAGAAGCTGTTGACCCCCACGTAGTGCCACACAGTTCCTGCAGGATATTATTTCTGGTTCTGAGTTTGGCGGCAGTTCTGGTAAGATGTTCTTTGAAATTTAGGGTCCTATCTAGAATGACTCCTAGAAATTTTGGATACTTGGTATGTGAGAGTAATCTGCCATCAAAAGTGAACTTTCAGTTCTCTCTTCGCTTGTTTATTGTTGAGATGGAACGAAGCAACTACTGTCTTTGCTGCGCTTGGCTGTAACCTCCAGTCACGAAAGTATCGTCCCATAGTAGACAGGTCTCTGGTTAGAATATCCTCGGTAACTTCAAAGTCTATATGGCTAACAGCAAGGGCCCAGTCATCTGCGTACCCAAACTTCCTAGATGTAGTCTCTGGCATATCTGCTATATATAAACAGAACAAAAGGGGAGCCAGCACAGAACCTTGTGGGAGACCATTATTAAGATTCCTCAGTGAGCTCATACTATTGCCAATTTGAACCAGGAAGTTTTTGTTACTGAGCATGTTGCTAATAAGATTTCCAATGTGCAGGCATGGAATGATTCGTAGAAGTTTGAGAATCAATCCTTGTCTCCACACAGTATCATATGCTGCTGTTAGATCAACGAAGGCAATTGAAGTTTTCTGGTGTTTTTGAAAATTAGCCTCTATGAATGTTGTCATAGAAAGGACCTGATCTGTACAGCTTCGGTGCGGGCAGAAGCCAGCTTGTTCAACAGGTTTTTAAAAATGATATGGAAAATACTGTTATAAATAATTCTTTCCAGAAGTTTATAGATCATGCTAAGCAGTGCAATGGGTCTATAGCTTTGAGGTTTGTTGTTAGGTTTGCCAGGTTTAAGAATAGCAATGATTTTTGCCCTCTTTAATTCATGGGGTATATTGCCTGCTAGAAGAATGTCTGTGAAAAATTTAGCTAACCATATTCTTACATTTTTACCACAATTGAGAAGGAACTCTGGATGAATACCATTGAAACCTGGAGCCTTTCCTGCTTTCATATCTTTCAGTGCTATTGTAACTTCTTCTGGGGTGAATGGAATGGAATATTCAGAATTCGAGGTGCATATTTTCTTGAGCTCTCTTAATTCCTTCTTAACTTTGATCGTGTGTTCTTTATTTTGAGGAGCTCTTGAAGTGTTGACTATGTTGGACGCAATTTGATTTGGTGTAACAGCTCCGTTAGTACGGTGTGATGGTTTGCCTCCACCAAGCTTCCTAAGGAGAGACCAGGCCTTTCTACTTAATTTTTGGAAGTCCATGGATTCAACATGATAAAGAGTCCACATTAAGGTTAAAAATTATTCACCATAATATAATGCATGTGACTAAGACATTGTAAGTCTTTTTAATCTTGATGTGTGGAGGAACACATATATTGATGCTAAGTCTTGACAAGTTATCTTCTCAGCTGTTCCTCAGTATCGTGCCGATCAGTCCAGATGTACCACATGCATCTTGCATCTTGGCATCCATTGTACCCGATAGATGATATCATTTGTTCCATTTATTCCCCCTCAGAATTTCAGTAAGAACCTTCCCACACCTGCTTTAGTTTGAGAGACAAGCCTCTCTTTCTTTCAGAGTTATACAGCTACTCTAGATCGTTCTTCTGTTTTCCAGTTGTCCCCCTCATTGGTTGTACCATGCCCTCTTCCGGTTGCCTTCTATTCTCAGACTCTTCTGGACAGCGTCATATACATCCTCGAGTCTTCTCGTCAGATCCAGATGGTCTCAGTGGGATAGTCCTAAGGTCGGCTGAACACTAAATCCACCGGGAGACACAGCTCTCCTCCAAACATCATCCTTGCGGATGTGCATTCCGTGGTCTTGTGCACTGCAGACCAGTGTGCCAGGAGTAACAGGGGAAGATGACGATCGTCATCCCTCTGTTCTTCCATCCAGGAATCACGGCTCCAGTTTTACATGAATTTCATGGTGGTTCTTCAGCAGCAAACTTCATACTCGCTCTTCCTCCTGGAATAGAAATTGCAGTCTTCTGTACAAGATCTTTAGGACAGCGTGTTGACCTGTAGAATGTGCTTTATATTGTAGAGACCTTCCTCAGTCTTTCTCTGTTCATCTTCCACCTTCTTCTGAGCTTCCATCTTCATTTCCATCGTCTTGCAGCTGTCTTTCATCATCATCTGGTCGCATCCTGTCTCTTCGGCCATCTTCCATCTTCTTATCTTCAAGCTTCTTCTGACCGTCTTCTTCTGGCTGCCCTCCATTTTCTTCTGCTTGTCTCTCGTCCTCTTTTGGCAGGCTTCCATCGTCTTCTAATCATCTTCTGTCTCCTATCTCCTTTATCATCATCTCCTGGCTTTCTACTATCTTCTTCTGGCCTTCTTCCACTTCTTCATTATCCTCTACTGGCTTTTTTTAATCTTCTGGTCTTCTTCCATCTTCTGGCTTTCTTCCATCTTTATTTCAAAGAGTGCATTTTACTGAGCCTCCATTTGCATGTGTCTTCTGGTCTCATCTGGATTGCAGAGATTACCAGAAGAGGAAACATAACTATTTAAATGTGTTTGTATACTCACCACACGCAGATATTCTGAAATGTTTCTGAAATGTTCCCGATGGCAGTCGAAACCTGCAGTTTCCGGCCCGCTGATTCACGCCGATTACAATGATGTGTCACACAAGGGGACTATTCCATCTTCTGACAACATTTTTGTTAGAAATGAAACACTGTCAGCTTTACCAATCTAAATTAATTCAGGATGACCTAATTAGTACACACACAATTATATTCAACCATGAATGACCACAGTTCACTAATTTCTGCCTGTTTACAAAGTCTTTGTTCTCCTCACAGTAGGTAGTTCTCCTTGCCATTATTACCTGGACAGCAGTAATCCTGATTGACAACCTTCAATCACTTCACACACAACAGCTGCATGCAGACAGGATTGAACACGGGGATGCTGGATACCACAACACGACAACTATTCCTTGGCTTGACTCCAGAGAAAGTCCAGCGAGCTCGATAGCTGCAGTCGCTTAAGTGCGGCCAGTATCCAATATTCGGGAGATAGTAGCTTCGAACCCCACTGTCGGCAGCCCTGAAAATGGTTTTCCGTGGTTTCCCATTTTCACACCAGGCAAATGCTGGGGCTGTACCTTAATTAAGGCCACGGCCGCTTCCTTCCCACTCCTAGCCCTTCCCTGTCCCATCGTCGCCATAAGACCTATCTGTGTCGGTGCGACGTAAAGCAACTAGCAAAAAAAAAGATAAAGTCCACCACTCACACAGTTAGTATATTCAGTTCACATGGCTGCTATACACAGTGAACTACTCAACACTGACAACTAAAAATAGTGGTTATATAACAGCAACAACTCAACATTGTTAACGATCTCTCACAACAACGTAACTGTACCACTCTACTCACACCAACTGTTTTGTACACAGACTCCACGTCAGTCTATAATCTACGGTAGTACACACACAGTAGTCCAAGACAGTGCACACAATTATCCTCTCAGTACTCTAAGGCAGCACACACAGTACTCCATTCGGTATACAACGATACTCAGACTGGTGGGACACTAAAAGTCTTGTGTTTTTATATTGATTTTGGGTATTTGTAATTTGCACCTTCGCATCATTGGCTGATGATGACACAGAACTAGTGTCAAAACTAGTACCATTCTTTTGTGAACGGCATGTGATATAATTCACATCAAAAACTATTATTGTATTGAAAAGGTGGATCCAAAATATATTTAATTCATTGTTGGGACACTGACGACAGCCAGCACTACTGCCGCTCCACTCCCATTATTGACTGAACCATTCGTGGCTAGCCTCCTTTTTATATCCTGATGATAGAGTACTATAATGTTTGGGACTCAGCTGGAGTGGCAACATCCTTGTTTCATGTTCCAGAAGGTGTACAGGGAAACCAGGCAAAGAGAACAATAGAGGGGAGAGGCTTCCACTATGTCCTCAGGCTGGGAGCTGGGGGCTAAATACAGAGGGCTGGCATGTAACACTATGTATTTACACCCCTGTTACCTTTTCAATGTTAACATTCCTCCTATGTGAATTGAAAGCTCTAAAATGATGTCCACTGTAATGAAAAGACATCATCTCATGAAGGAAAATTACACGAGTTTCATCTTGTAAGTTTTTATAGAATCAACTGCTTCAATGCATATAGGAGAGAATTTGTGTTGAGGATCATTTTATTATACTACAAGGAAATGCTTTTGTAATTTTATTTATTGTTACCATTAATGCTATTCACTAATTGTAACACAACTCAGCATGTTATTCAGCTACCAATTGGGTTACAAGGAACTATTTAAAACCAGTTAACAATATTGTAAAGCTCCAAGCTGTGCCCTCTAATATACATTCTATTACATTATTTATACTACAAGTTTAATGTTGTTGTTGAGTCATCAGTCCATAAACTGGTTTGCTAGTGGCTTTACGTTGCACCGACACAGACAGGTCTTATAGTGACGATGGGATAGGAAAGGGCTAGGAGTGGGAAGGAAACGGCCATGGCCTTAATTAAGGTACAGCCCCAGGCATTTACCTGATGTGAAAGTGGGAAACCACGGAAAACCATCTTCAGGGCTGCCAACAGCGGGATTCAAACCCACTATCTCCCGAATGCAAGCTCAGAGCTGCGTGCCCCTAACCACATGGCCAAATCGCCCGGTAGACTGGTTTGATGGAGCACTCCATCCCACCCTATCCTATCCTAACCCTTTATTATCCACATAACTGCTGCATCCAACATCTGCTTGTCATATTCATACCTTGGTCTACCCCTACCATTCTTACCACGTACACTTCCTAAAAAAAAAAAAAAAAAAAAAAAAAAAAACTGAGGAAGTCCTGGGTGTCTTAAGATGTGTCCTATCATTCTATCTCTTCTTCTCATCAAATTTAGCCAAATTGATCTCCTACCTCCAATTCAGTTCAGTATCTCTTCATTTGTGATTCAGTCTATCCATCTCACCTTCAGCATTCTTCTGTAACACCATAATTCAAAAGGTTCTATTCCCTTTCTTTCTGAGCTAGTTATCATCCATGTTTCAATTCCATACAATGCCAAGCTCCAAACGAAAGTCTTCATAGAAACGCCTTTCTAATTCCTATATCATTGCTCAAAGTGAGCAAATTTCTTTTCGTAAGAAAGGTCTTCCTTGGTTGTGCTAGTGTGAATTTTATGTCCTTCTTACTTCTGCCATCATTCGTTATTTTACTACCCAAGTAACAATATTCATCTACTTCCTTTAAAACTTAATTTCCTAATCTAATATTACCTGCATCACCTGCCTTTGTTCGACTGCACTCCAATACTTCTGTTTTGAACTTATTTATTTTCATCTTGTCTTGCTTACCCAAGACTATGCCATTCAGCAACTTCTCGAGATCTTCTGCAGTCTCCGATAAAATTACAATATCATTGGCAAACCTCGTGGTTTTGATTTCCTCTCCTTAGATTGTGATTCCCTTTCCAAATTCCTCTTTGATTTCCTTTATTGCCTGTTCTATATAAACATTGAAAAAGAGGGAGGACACACTGCAGCCTTGTCACACTGCTTCTTTTCAAAGCCCTTGATTCTTATCATTGCAGACTGATTTTTATACACATTGTAGATAATTCTTTGTTCTTGGTATGTAATCCAGAGTTGTACACACTCTGCATTTAACTTGCCCATGCTTACCTGGAGAGCAGGCAAGCAAGCTAGCCACACGTAAACAACAGTACAGGCAGGCTGCTGCACACCTCGCCAGGTCAAGCTCAGCCCAAGTAGGGCAGGCTACTAGTTAGCTTGCTTGCTTGCTTGCTTGCTTGCTTGCTTGCTTGCTTGCTTGCTTTCTTCTTCCTGCTGCGTTAATCGATGTTTGCTCCTTCATTGTGCTGATACGAGACTTGCCTGAATGCAGACAGGAAAGGGGTTGTTATGTGCCAAAATTGGTATAGGATTTGTCAACACAAATATTCTTTTATATGGTTATTTAGTATTATGTTAGTCATTACAAAGTTATGTTTAAATTTATTTCGTAATTCAGGCATCTTATGTAACTAATTAACAAATAATATTTCTCTCTGTCAAAAATAGTTGCTTAATAAAAAGTAGGAACTCTGAACAAAATATTTGAATCTGTATATATAAAATAAGAGTTTTGTCTGTACATTGCTCAGAATTTGAAAAGAATGGTATTTCTGTATCGGTCACATCCATAGTAACAAGAAAATGCACTTTTTACTTTTCCATAATTTCTGTCTGTCTGTCTGTCTGTCTGTCTGTCTGTCTGTCTGTCTGTCTGTCTGTCTGTCTGTCTGTCTGTCTGTCTGTCTGTCTGTCTGTCTGTCTGTCTGTCTGTATGTATGTATGTATGTATGTATGTATGTATGTATGTATGTATGTATGTATGTACACGCATCACTAGAAAATGGCTGAAGAGAATTTAATGAAAATTGGTATGTAAAGTCGGGGGATGAGCTGCTACAATCTAGGCTATAAATCATTTTACTCACGTTGAGTGAAATGGTAGTTATGGGGAAGGCCTAAAATTTAATTCTCAAATATTTATTTCATTAGTGGTCCTATCAATAAATTGCATAACGAAAGTTATATATAATTAAATTTCCGATCATTTATGTCATACATTGTTACCGTACCGGCTTCGATAATACAGATATTCATCAATTTGTATTTTTGTTGCCAAGTCCACATCAACACCGAGCCACGAGAAAATGGGTTAACAGAATTTAATGAAAATCGGTATATGGAGTCGGGGAATAAGAAACTACAGTCTAAGTTGTAAACAATTTTATTCATCCTGGTTGAAATTGTAGTTTAGGGGAAGGCGCTTAAAATTTAATTTTTAAATATCCATGTTATTGGTCCTACCGAAAAGTACTACATAACATAAGTTATAGAGAATACAATTTCTGATCATTTATGTTTTATTCAGTTTTACCATACCGACTGTGATAAGAGTGGTATTTCAGAGTCGGAGGAAAACTAAATGTGGAGGCCTACAATATTGAAAGTGCATAACAATGATCAACAATAACATTACATTGACCATTGTTTGTTGTGATGTTCTTTGTCTCTTATGCTGCTGCTCAACTCAACTAGATGGGATTAATGCTGCGTAACAAGTATAACAGCCTGACTGAATATTGGCGGAAAATAGCTAGGGAGTTAGAAAACTTTCTTCTCTAGCATGCCATTCCTTTGGTTCATATATTTTCTGATACTGCCGGTACGTTACAGACTGGTTCATCAGAGTATTCCAGCTATTTGATCCCAACTCTGACGCACTGTTTTGAATGAGCAGTGTGCACACTTATGGCAAACGCTCACTTAGTAGTATTAGAATTAGTATGACCTGGTCTAGGATTACAATTTAGAACTAATCCAAATTATAGCACCACAATTCACGAAATAACTCAAAATTCAACCCTGAAAAGAGCCGTTTCTTAAGGAAAGCTTCTTCCTCTTCACTTTTATTAAATTCTACATGCATTTTATTCCAAATTAGCAGTGAGGTGGGGTTTCTCCTCTGGTTCGGAGGAAAAATTTGTCTCCAAGTGAGATAGATTTTTCCGCCGCCTGCGTAGTGAACTGAGATTTTCTGACTCAACGGGTACTCCTATTAAACAGATTAGTAAGAGGGCATAATTTTTGCCCTGGGAGTCTCCACTATTCGACACCCCCACCCGGCTGAAGATAAGACGAAGTGTGTTCGCGGATCACGGCTCTCTGCGGCTTGGTCATTCCAGCTCTGGAACTTTGGGCTGTTAGATCGGCAGAGAAAATGTGTGGTTTTTCATTTGATCGAGTATTTCATATAAAAGCATTGCTTTTAATCGCGCCATTCATACTGACGTCATTGTAATGACCTATGTTCATTTCAGTTGGGGAAACTACTAAGACAGTCTTTCTGAGGATGTAAAAAGGCAGGTGGAGAATGAGTGTCTGTCATTAAAATGAAAACTCCCCAACCTGATTGTGACTGATGGTAGGCAAGGTGGCCTATCCTTACAATGAAAATTCCCTAACCCAGTCTTCATATGAGGTAAAACGTTTGGTGACTTCCCCGTCGTGTTTCTGGGGTAACGTTAAGTGCTACACAATTTAATACAATCTTGCTCACAACGTGTACACTACCTAACATACAATGTAGAATTCCGTAGCAAAGCACGGGTACATCAGCTAGTATTTAAATAAACATAATGACGGTCGATGTAAATATGACTAGGCTATAAATATAATATATTATGGATTATTTGAGAAAATTAGAAGCAAAGATATACATAATGTAGGTACAGGACATAAATATCTTTAAAAATGATAAATTTTATACGTAACTTTTTTTGAAATACATTTAATAATTTGGGAACCCCTTCCCAACAAAACCAAAAGAAATAATTATAAACCTAATCAGTTTAGAAGTGTAATTTTGCCACTTGCTTTGTTAGTGGTTGCCTCATACTGTACATACTGCATACCAGTATTTAACACATGGACACATTATCGTTTGTGTATATTACTATGAGGTCATTAAGTCTTTGGGCATCAAGACGGGAATGTTTTTCGTTGATTAAATTTCCCAAGCAGCTGAAGACCCTCTTGTTGGAGGCACTCATCGCAAGTATTTTAAGCACTTTTTTGCTACACAGGCAAGTTGGAGCAGCCTGTGCGAATTATTATTCCACTACTGCAGTATATTTTCATCACTAATAAACCCTTTTTGCAAGTACCTCATCATGTATCATTGGCAAATTTTCTGCCCAATCGTCAAATTTTGCTTTTTACATTGCACTGAATTTTCTTTATTTGAAGATGAGACTTTTTGTCTGTTTTGATTGGGTAGTTGCTCTGAAAATATATATGCCCAAATTATTGATATTTTATGCTAATGTTAGAATATTAAAAATATATAATTTGCAAAGGTGTAATGAATAATAATGATAATAATGAAGAAATAACCACAGAAACTTACCTGCAGCCACATTTGTCGAGCTGTCTCAAAAACAGTAATATGTTTTCCTGCATTTAGTTTTTTTAATGTGTGATATTTAGGCACCAAAAACGTTGCAATTTTGTGTAACATAGTGACTTTCATCTTCTGCTCCAGGAAGACACCACGGATTTGTTTCAAAAGCTTCAGGTACTGAAAATTCATTTAGTATGAAAACATTTTTTACATTTAAATATGAGGAGTCTCACATTAAAAGTTAAAAGAAATGAAATATTACCTGTTCATTGTCATCCTGTAGAGTGCAATGGGCTTTTAAGGCATAAAACCACGGAAGGACCAGATGTAAAGTCGGCTCCTCATCACCCTCAAGATCAATTGTGGCTTCCTTAAGAGACGTAAGAAATGTTATAAGCAGGCCAGTAATGTCCTGATAACAACTGAGCATTTTATCAGAGACATCCTCCTTCTCTAAAATAGTTCTCACAGCATCTGTCAGGGAGTGAACTGATTGCAGCATGTCAAAATAACTGTTCCACCGAGTGGAAACATACGGTTTCGTAGATGATTGTAACCTCACACATAGGCCCCTTCTCTTAAAGTACAAAACCAGAGACTTCACTGGATGTATAACAGCTAAGAGATTAGAAACACTTTCTTTCAAAAAGGGTTCGCTCAGAACATGCTTCAAGACCGTATTAATAAAATGAGCCATGCATGGAAGACATTTATTTATGCTGAGGGCCTTGACAATATTGCTTCCCTGGTCTGTTACAGATGTAATTTTGCAAATATCTTCATGAGAAACGCCAAGTCCTTTCAAATGATCTTCCAGTTTACTGCAAATATTTTCACCAGTTTTTGGACAGTCAGGGAAGGCCGAACACATTAATACATACTTATTGAGAGACCAAGCTGCATTTATATAGTGCATTGTAACAGATATATAGTGCACACCCTTGTAATAATCTGTCCACAGGTCAGTGGTACTCGCACAGATACCAGATTGAATAGCATGCACTATATCGGGAAGCATTTTACTGTGCACTTTGTCGGCGAAGGTTTGTACTTTCCTAGCAACTGTGACTCGAGAGGGTATGACATTTTTAAATATCCACCAAGCCATACGTTTTGCCAATTTCTATCAGCGTTTACCCTAAATTTAAAAATCCTTCACCCTCAATAGTTGTAAATGGCCTCAAGTCCTTGGCACACATTTCCACGCACTCGTCAGTCACCAAGTCCTTGTCCTCTTTCAAAATATTTTTAGTCTGTGGCAAATTTGGGTCAAATTTGCAGACATGTCACAACATACTTGAGGTTCCTGAATGGGTTCTGAGTAGCTTTTTACAAAAATTGCATTGCGAGTACCCTACTGGCATATTTGATACCTGTTCATAAAAACATGAAAATTGTTCCCATGCTAGACTTGAGTCCTGTTTTATTGCTGGAATAAATTTAAATTTTTCTTCGATTTCCTTTACAGTTGATTTGTTCATTTCCCTGCTGCTTGCATCTCTAAATACAATGGAGCTGCACTCAATGCAATAAGTAGCTACACTAACATATAATGGCACATTCACGTCACATCGATAGCAAACTTCACTTTCACTCTTGTCAAGTCCGGCAGTCCGATCAGATCCCAGGCAACCTGTCAGGCTTAGGGAAACCCAGGTTTTGGTTTGCTATGACTAGCGTGCTCAGTACGTGTGCACTGTTGCTTTGCTAATGGTCAGGCTAAACTGCTTTGCTTGTTGCAAAGCAGCTTGGAGCAGGCAAGCCTGAAGTACAATTTGTACACCTTTGACCTGATCCCAATCACCCTCATAATCTCAAATAGCTTGGTCCAATCAACATTATCATTATCATTATCTCCTTCTTAATTTTATCCTCTGAAATCAGGTGTAAAATGAGGATTGCTTCATGTCTTCCTACATTTCTTCTGAAGCCGAATTGATCTTCTCCCAACTCAGCTTCAACTTATTTTTCCATTCTTCTGTAAATAATACATGTTAACATTCTTCAGGCTTGAGATACTAAACTAATGGTGGGGTAGTTTTCACACTTTTCAGGACCGGCTTTCTTGGGAATAGGTATAACAACATTCTGTCGAAAATCAGATGCCACTTCTCCTGTCTCATACATCTTACACACCAAATGGAATAACATTGCCATGCTGGTTTCTCCTAAGGCAGTCTGCAATTCAGAAGGAACGTCATCAATTCCACGTGCCTTGTTCCTCTTTCGGTCTTTCACAGCTCTGTCGAATTCTGACCTCAAAATTGGGTCTCCCATTTCATCAGCATAAACAGCCTCTTCTTGTTCCAGAACCATATCATCTACGTCTTTACCTTGATAAACTGTTGGATATGTTCCTGCCATCTTCCTGCTTTGTCTTCTTTCCCTAGAAGTGGTTTTACACCAGAGCTCTTAATATTCATATGCCTAGATTTCCTTTCTCCAAAGGTTTCCTTGATATTCCTGTACCGGGCGAGTTGGCCGTGTGGTTATGGGCGCGCAGCTGTGAGCTTGCGTCCGGGAGATAGTGGGTCCGAACCCCACTGTCGGCAGCCCTGAAGATGGTCTTCCGTGGTTTCCCATTTTCACGCCAGGCTGTATCTTAATTAAGGCCACGGCCGCTTCCTTCCCATTCCTAGGCCTTTCCTATCCAGTCGTCACCATAAGACCTATCTGTGTCGGTGCGACGTGAAACAAATAGTGGGGATTTTTCTGTATGCAGTATCTACCTTTCCTAGGACCATAAAACCTTCAACATCCTTGTATTCTCGTCGCCATAAGACTTATCTGTGTCGGTGTGACGTAAAGTCCATAAAAAAAAAAAACATCCTTGTACTTCTCCTTCAGGCATCCTTCCTTAGCTATCTGGCACTTTCTATCCACTTAATTCTTTAATTGCCTGTATTCTTTTCTGCCCTTTTCCTTTCTTGCATTCTTGTATTTTTGTCATTCATCAATCAGGTCTAGTACCTCCTAAGTTCTCCATTGATTCTTAGTTGATCTTTCCCTCCTTCCTAACATTTCTTCAGCAGCCCTACTGACCTCATGTTTCACGACTGTCCGTTCTTCCTATTGTGCTTCCCTCAGCCTTTTCATTTAGTCCGTCTTCAACATGTTTCTTGAAACAGTCTCTCACACGCTTTTCTTTCAACTTATCTAGATCCCATATCCTTGCATTCCTTCCTTTCTTCTACTTCTTCAACTTCAGATGGCATTTCATGACCAACAAGTTGTGGTCAGAGTCCACGTCTGCTCCTGGGAAAGTTTTTCAATCCAACACCTGGTTTCTGAATCTCTTCATAATCATAATGAAGTCTATTTGATACCTTCCAGTGTCTCCAGGTCTCAGTCACATATACAGCTGTTGTTTGTGGTGTTTGAACCAAGTATTAGCGAGGACTTAATTATGATCAGTGCAGAATTCAACCAGCCGACTTCCTCTTTCATTCTTTTTTTTTTTTTTGCTAGTTGCTTTACGTCGCACGGACTCAGATAGGTCTTATGGCGACGATGGGAGAGGAAAGGGCTAGGAAGTGGAAGGAAGCGGCCATGGCCTTAATTAAGGTACAGCCCCAGCATTTGCCTGGTGTGAAAATGGGAAACCACGGAAAACCATCTTCAGGGCTGCCGACAGTGGGGTTCGAACCTACTATCTCCTGAATACTGGATACTGGCCGCACTTAAGCGACTGCAGCTATCGAGCTCGGTCTTTCATTCTTTTGTCCCAATCCAAATTCTCCTACTGTATTACCTTCTCTTCCTTGGATTACCACTGCATTCCAGTCTCCCATCACAATTTTAGATTCTCGTCACCTTTTACACATCTTCTATCTCTTCATATATTCTTTTGATTTCTTCATCATTGCTTTGGTGTCTATCTTGGCAACAATAATCCTTTCACTATGCTGATCATAGTAGCTTACCCACTGTCCTATTTTCTTATTCATTATAAAACCAACTCCTGCATTTCCCCTGTTTGATTTTTTGTTGATTATTCTGTAGTTGCCTGACCAAAAATCCTGTTTTTCCTGGGAATGTCCTTCACTTATACCAACTCCATCTAACTTTAGTCCATCCATCTTTCTTTTCAGATTCTCTAACCTACCAAAACCATTCAAACTTCTAACATTCCATGCTCCGACTCGCAGAATGTCAGTATCCATCTTCCTGATGATCGGCCCCTCTCGTGTGGTCCCCACCCGGAGATCCGAATGGGGGACTAGTTTACCTCCGGAATATTTTATCTGGGAGGAAGCCATCATCAGTACATCATTCATACAGAGAGAGCTGCATGTCCTCGGGAGTGAGTTAGGGCTCTAGTTTGCTGTTGCTTTCAGACACGTAGCAGTATCAATACAACTAAGCCATGTTAAGTATTATTACAAGGCCATTATAAGTCAATCATCTAGACTGCCACCCTTGCAACGTCTGAAAGGCTGTTACTCCCCTTTCGATGAACCATTCATTAGTCTGATCTCTCAACAGATACCCATCCAATATGGTTGCACCTGCAGCTCGACTATCTACTTCATTGGGATGAGCCCCTCCCCACCGTGGCAAGATCACTTGGTTCCCAGGGCAGGATACTACGAGTAATGAACCCTAATCATCCAACCCCAACCTCCAGCATATTTTGTGAGTTTCAGTACCACCACATAAACTGTCAGCAGGATGTCATGGAATGTAAAAATATGGAAGAAAAAGTTTTTAATTCTCTTTCATGGAATTTATTAGTTGTATTTGACTGAGATGTGTTGACACTAGTTTTTGTTTCACTACTCCAATACTTTCATTCTTGAAATAGGATAGTAAAATATAAATTTCTAAACACAATATTATTTACTGAATACGCTTGATGTTAACACCATTATCTGTATAACTGTAAATTAAATTCAAATTTATTGTGGTATGTAGTTCTAGTTAGTAGTTACTTATATATTTACACAAACCAAATATTAAAAAGTATTCAACACTTTAAAAAATCAAATTAATGATAAAAAACAGTAACTTAATGAAATCTACAATAAAAACAATGACACATAATAAAAACTTATTGTACATGTAGAAGAAGGGTTTTATATTATGCACTCAAAGGTATGTCAAGAGTTTCATGTATAATTATGCCTATTTTCCGTTTCTTTGTACAGCTGAGGATGACGCAAAATGCGTCAAAATTAGTACTGTATATAATTAGTATGTTGTAATTACATCTATATAACAACATTATTATTGTATTGAATAGGTGGACATATGAAGTTTATTTACTGTAAATGACTGATATTCGAGAACAGCACGAGGCATTACAATTTTGTTCTCTGCTTGGTAAAATTGCATCAGATATGGTTGATGTGTTGTCTACAGCTTATAAAGAACACGCATTGAAAAGAACTCAAGTGTTTGAGTGGTATTCATGATTCAAACACGGCAAAATGTTGATCGAAGACATCCAACACCCAAGTTGGCCTTTCACATCCAGAACTGATGAAAACATAGCAAAACTTTGTGTACAAGGATAAAAGGCATACTATTGATGAATTTGCTGAACTATCTGGGGTCGATGACCTTAGATGTTAGGCCCTTTAAACAGCAAGCATCATCATCAACTATCTGGTCTTTCATGGAGCTCAGTACAACACATTGTAACCAAAGATTTGCAAATGAGATGAATCGTGGCGAAATTCATCCCTCACTTGTTGACTTGTGATCAAAAGGCGGCTCATGTGGCAGCTTGCTGTGACTTGTTGCACCACGTGAAAGTGGACAGGAACTTTTTCAACAGAATCATCACCAGGTATGAATTGTGGTGTTACGGGTATGACCCTGAAACAAAGCAGGTCGTCGCATTGAACAGCACAAACTCTCCTCGCCCGAAAAAGACCCAGCAAGTCAAATCACCATGGAGACAGTGTTGATCTGGGTTTCCCCCCCCAACATTTGCGGTATTGTTCACTCAAAGTACTTCTCTGTACATCAAACGATGAACTACCTGAATGTTTTTAGGAAGTTGTGCGAGTGTTTGGGTGGAACTGCCTGATTTGAGGCAGAGTGCCGACTGGTTCTTCCATCATGACAATGCTCCAGTTCACCCAGCCATATCATCTTCATCATCATCAGTTTACCCTTCCAGTGAGCTGGGTAGGGTGTTTGAAATCAAGTGTCTTCCAAAGTTGCCTATTCAAAAAGATTTTGTTGTCCAAGGCAGATTCCCAATTCCATCCTCTTCTCTCCACGTCTTCCCTCAGTTGGTCCATCCATCTTCTTCTTGGTCTTCCAGCTGGTCTTCTACCTGTTATTATCTTTTCCAAATAAGCACATGGTAACCTTGTGCTAAATCTTTCCTCCATCGATTCATTTAGACCTAGGCTAGAACAGATCTCATCATTTTTCACGTGATCAAGCCGTATCTTTTGGAGGGCAGTTCTAAGAAATTTCATTTCACAGGCTTGAATCCTACTACAATCCTTTGATGTTAGTGTGCAGGTTTCCAGAGAATATGTAAGGTTGGGAATGAAATATGACTTGTACAGGATCATTTTTGTTCTTTGTGGGACCTTCTCATCCCATAGTAGGTGTCTAACGATACTCTAAAAGTTAGAGCTTTTGGTTACTCTGCTTGTTATTTCTATCTCAGCTCTATTATTACTAGCCATTACACTTCCTAAATAATTGAATTGATGTACTACTTCAGTTTGGTGGTCCTGTAGTTTTAAGTTGCATTCTGTATTATATCTGCTTATTTTCAGTGCTACTGTTTTTGATGGGTTCAATTTCATTCCGTAATCATCAAACTTCTTACACCATGCATTCGCGGTATTGTTAACTCAAAGTACTTCCCTGTATATGAAACGATGAACTAAGTCTTCTACCCGAGTGTTTTTAGGCAGTTGCACGAGAGTGTTTGGTTGGAACTGCCCGATTTGTGGCAGAGTGCGGACTGGTTCTTCCACCATGACAATGTTCCGTTCACTAGCAATATCATCATCATCGTCTGCATCTGCATGATTTTTTGGCAAAAACAAAAACAAAAAAATGAATGACACCGCTTCCTCACCCACTCTATGAAAAAGAAGCTGAAAGCGAAATGTTTTGCAGACATTCCAGAAGTGGAACGAGAATCGAAGGTGCTGCAAGGTATCCAAAGGGGGAAAAAAATTGAACAAATGTATTAATGTTAATAGAGAGTACTTTGAATGTGACTAACATTTGTAACTAAAAAAAAAAAAGTATTTAAAAAAAAATGGTTTCCGGTTATTTTTTGGTCCCTCCTCAAGTAAGCTATTTTCTTGGTGATTACATTCTATCGATTATCTTCCGGTTTAAGTTTGGATTTACCCTCAGAAAAGATGTGAGAGTAGGCTGGCTAGTATTTGAGTTCTGTTATGATGTTGTTGATCACAAAAAGGACAATGACTTCGAAATGGAATGAACAGCACAGGCTGCCATCACGTGTTACACTTTCACTGTTGCAAATTTTTTTTAATGGGATGTTCTTCTTCTTCTTCTTCTTCTTCTTCTCCTCAACCGTTAGGTTGGTGGGTGACATGCATATCTTCCAAGCGTCTTCTCTCTTGAGCCATTAGCTTCAAGTGGCAATAGGTGTATTTACCTTTAATGCTGTCTATAAATTGAGTTCTTGGTCTTCCTTTACTCCTCCTTCCTTCCAGCTTCCCTTCAATAAGGGTGTTGCACCAGTCTGAATGACGAATCAAATGACCAACAAAGCTATTCTTTCTTTTGTTCAAGAATTCAACCAGGATGCGTTTCAACCTTACTCTTTTGAGAACATTCTCGTTTGTGACTTTATCAGTCCAAGGTATCTTTAGTAATCATCTCCAACACCACATCTCAAATGTCCTGAGTTCCAAAACATCTGCTTTTCGCAGGATCCGTGTTTCAGAGCCATAGCTTACAATACTCGATATAAAACTTTTCACAAAGTGCCTACGCAGCTCTAAGCTAACATTGTAATAGAGACTTCTTTTTTGAGAAGGCTTCTTTCGCCTGTGCAATTCGAGCATTTACTTCCCTCATACATTTTCCATTAGATGTGCTCAGGCTCCCCAGATATTTAAATTCCTTTACTTGGACTAATTTCTCTCCATCCATTAGCACATTGACAGTTTGGTCACCCTCCCTAGTGCATATCATTACCTTGATTTTCTCTTTGTTTATTGTCATACCGCACCTGTCTTGTAGTAATTCGTTTATGTGGTTCAGTGCTTTTCCATTCCTCTCTCATTCTCAGCTATCAGGGCTATATCATCTGCAAAACGTATGGTACTGAACAGTTTGCCACTAACTTTTATACCATGACTGTTCATAGCTAAAAATTCTTGAATGGCTTCTTCGAAGCAGATGTTAAATAAAAGTAAATTCAGTAAAAACAATTTTATAAAATGAGGTGACATGCTTCTTCGGGTTACTAGTGTAAGATTTTCTTCCTTGCAAGAAACTCTTTTTACAAATGCAGTAATAGGCACTGTTATCACTGACAAGATCCAATTGGAAATAGTTCCGCACTTCACTTATATTATTCATAAGTGGTAGATCACAAAACACACCAGCTTCTGTCACTTAAAAATAACAACTGACTTGAAATTTTAAAATGATAATCTGTATATATAAAATAAGAGTTTTGTCTGTACATTGCTCAGAATTTAAAAAGAATGGAATTTCTGTATCAGTCGTGTCCACAGTTACAAGGATATGCACTTTTTAATTTTCCGTAATTTCTGTCTGTCTGTATGTATGTATATATGCGTATCACAAGAAAACGGCTGAAGATAATTTAATGAAAATCAGTATGTAAAGTAGGGGAATAAGTCGTTACAATCTAGGCCATAAATCATTTTATTCACTCTGAATGAAATGGTGGTTTAGGGAAAGGTCTTTTTTGTTTTTTTTGCTAGGGGCTTTACGTCGCTCCGACACAGATAGGTCTTATGGCGACGATGGGATAGGAAAGGCCTAGGAGTTGGAAGGAAGCGGCCGTGGCCTTAATTAAGGTACAGCCCCAGCATTTGCCTGGTGTGAAAATGGGAAACCATGGAAAACCATTTTCAGGGCTGCCGATAGTGGGATTCGAACCTACTATCTCCCGGATGCAAGCTCACAGCCGCGTGCCTCTATGCGCACGGCCAACTCGCCCGGTAGGGAAAGGTCTAAAATGTAATTCTCAAATATTTGTTAGTGGTCCTATCGATAAATACTACATAACTAAAGCTATATAGTATTACATTTCCGATCATTTGTCATATAGTTTTGTTTTACTGTACCGGCTATATAACCGATTTTTGTTGCTAAGTCCATATCAGTGCCGAGTCATGAGAAAATGGGTAGACAGATTTTAATGAAAATCTGTAGATAAAGTCAGGGAATAAGGAACTACAGTCTACGCTATAAATTTTATAAGATGCCATAATATCACAGAGTCGGGAGAAAACTAAATGTGAAGGCCTACAAATTATAAAGCTCTTAAAATTGATCTACAATAACATTACATTGACCATTGTTTGCTGTGATGTGCTTTGTGTCTTCTGCTGCCACTCATCACCGATAGATGGGATTACTGCTGTGTACCGAGCATAACGGCCTGCCCGAATATTGGCGGGAAATAGCTGTCGAGTTAGATAACTTTCTTCTTTAGCATGTCAACCCTCCGGTTCATACATTTTCTGATACTGCTGGTACATAACACAGTGGTTCATCATAGCATTCCAGCTATTCAATCCCTACTCTGAGGTACTGATTAGAATGAGTATTATGCACATTTAATGGCATAATGGCAAAGGAGTGTTCACGGCTGTCTGCGTCCTGGTCTTTCCAGCACTGGAACTTTGGACTGTTAGATCTGCAACGTAATACTCTTCATTAAAAGTGAGAAAATGTGTGGTTTTTCATTTGATTGAGTCGTTTATGATAACATTGCTTTTAATTGCTACACTCCTTCTGACATCATTGTAATGATCTATGTTGACTTTAGTTGGGAAAACCACAAAGACAGTCTTTCTGAGAATTCCGTAGTGAAGCACAGGTACATCAGCTAGTGTAAAATAAAAATCAGGTTTCATATTAAAGATGCTGACGTTTTTACAATAAGTTGCTTCCTTGCTTGTGATTTGATAGTTTAAATAGGCTGTAGGATTTAAAATAAAATAAAGCCACTTATATATATACACGAGGTTTGGGGCAAAAGTCATGGCAACTGTTTTTTTCTTGTAGATATGTGAACGGATCACAAACGTATATGTGTCATGTGGAAGTTCCGCAGGCATAGTGTGTATGCAGAAAAACAGATGGCTCTGTGATAGCTGGTAGTAGCGCAGTGAGGGCTGTGAAATCAGTCAGTTGGTGAGTGTCGTGCAAGATGGAAGTAACCCGTGTTGAGCAGCGCACTTACATCAAAATAGCTATTCTCCGAGGGAGAAATGCGATGGAATGTCACAGTAAATTAGTGGATGCCCTTGGGAATAATGCCCTACCATACCGTACAGTAGCACGGTGGGTAGGAAAGTTTCAGCAAGGACATGTGTCAGCCTGTGATAAGCAACGTTCGGTATGACCTGTCAGTGTGCAGACCGACATGGCATGTGTCGTCATCGAGCAGCTCCTGGTTGAAGACAAACGATGGACGCTACTGGAGTTAGAGAAGGCAAGTGGCATCGAGAAACACACCGTCCAGAGGATATTGCGTAATGAGCTGCAACTGTGCAGAATCGCATCATGGTGGGTACCGCATGCACTGACAGATGTTCAAAGGTGGGTGCGCTGTGCAATATGCTCCGACCACCTTGCACGCTGGCAACAGGACGGCGATCAATTCTTGTCACGAATAATCGCCATTGATGAATTTTGGGCCAGGGCATACGAACCAAAACTGAAATGTCAGTCCGTGGAGTGGCAACATGCTGGATCACCAAGTAGGCAGAAGGTCTGTTTGAATACTTCCCCAATCAAATTGATGGTGATCATCGTGTATGACGTCAGGGGTGTCATTGTTTGCCACTTTGTTCCACGTGGCAGAACAGTGACCGCACAGTAGTGTTGGCTATTGAATGCATGATTCGAAGAAGTGTATTGATTCATTCAAGTGCCCGAGTGAATAGATTCACAGGAACGGCGAGCTCACGGCACACTATTCAGCTTAGTCCCAGCGGACAGTGCTGAGTGGCGCACTCACTGGACTTTGATGAGGAGCCAAGCTTCCGCTGCAGCGAGACAGTGAATCATGGCACATCAAAAGAATCGTGAACTAGCATGGCTAAGTGAGACACAAGATACACACGGCTCCTTATCGACACACTGAACACTGGCAGAGAGCCGAGCTTTCGCTGCAGCGAGACATACAGTGAGCCATGGCACACCGAAAGAAGCGTGAATGAGCGTGGCTCAGTGAGACACAAGGTACACACGGCTCAATAGCAGCATACTGGACACTGGCGGAGAGCCGAGCTTCCGCTGCAGCGAGACATGCAGTGAGCCATGGTACACTGAAAGAATCGTATGCTATAATGGACTCTCGAGCTCAGCTCATTCAGTCACAAAAAAATTATAAAAGGAACAAACAAACTTACCTCCTTACAGCAAGCTTGGCAGAATACCTTCCATCTGTAGTGAAATTGGGATTGCATTCAATGTCCTCTTCTTACAGAGAGGTTTAAATAATAGATGGATTTATTTGCAGTGTTAAAAAGGTAGTCAAAACATAATTCTGAAGTAGCTAGTAAGTAGGTAGGCTATTACGTTATACTATTTATTAGTTTAATGAATCTTAGTATTATAACTTAGTTGACATTTGACAATTAAACTCTGCACTAGCCTGCCCTATGACCATGAGTCATGCTCATGACAACTCAAAATTACCTGTTTTATATTGTGAAGAACGGCTCAGTATTCTCTCAGTTCATATGTCACATCGTTGCACAAGACTGCAATCATATGTGGACAGTAAGTGAGCCGACTGATGCAGTAACTTAACCAACAGTATCAGAAAACCAGCAGGCTACTGTACATCTTGGGTAGCCTACACAAATATGATGATTTTTAAAAAAATCCTCAGCTGATAGAAAAATACTTATTTTCAAAAATGACCGAGCAAGTTGGATCTGCGGTTAGTATCGCATAGCTATGCGCTTGCATTCGGGGGAT
The DNA here is from genome assembly GCF_040414725.1 of Anabrus simplex. NCBI lineage: Eukaryota > Metazoa > Arthropoda > Insecta > Orthoptera > Tettigoniidae > Anabrus > Anabrus simplex. The sequence continues at coordinate 1,564,228,746 of NC_090265.1, forward strand.
GGTGGGTTCGAATCCCACCGTCAGCAGCCGATAAGATGGTTTTCCGTAGTTTCCCCATTTTCACACCAGGAAATGCTGGGACTGTACCTTAATTAAGGCCATGGCTGCTACCTTCGTAATCCAAGACCATTCCCATCCTGCGTCGCCGGAAACCTTCGATGTATTAGTGACTAGCATTTTTTTTTTTTTTTCTAAGAAAGGAGTTCATATTATGAAGACCAGATGGCAGCTGCGAGCACTGAATGCTGATGCTGCTGTCTTGCCAGTACATACTACACAGATGCAGTAGAAGCGGTGACTCTAATGTGCCGTGCACTGTATCGATTCAGTAACGTGAACGAAATCAAATGAATTGATTCAGTAAAATGACTCGCATGTCCCATCACTACCGCACAGTACTACAGGGAGTTCCTGGTGCGACAGGTACAACGTGGCGTTCGGGAGAAACGTCCGGATCTTGTGGACAATGCAATAATCCTGTACGACAGTGCAAAACCACATAAAACAGAGTGTGTAGGGCAGCTACTGCAACGTTGGCGATGGGAAGAATTGGAGCACCCACCATACTCTCCCGACATTTTGCCCTGTGACTTTGATCTCATTCGACACCACTATGTGGTAGGCGGTTTGCAACATGAGAGGACATTGCTAATGCTGTGCGCCAACAGGTGACCCGATTCACACATGGTGCAGCAGATGCTGAGGCAGATGGTATTCAGCGCCTCCCACATTGTTGGCAGCATGTGGTGTTAGTAGCAGGGGACTACTTTGAGGGTCTTTAGGCCCAGGTTTGTCACATCAACTTTATGTGTACTGTGTTGTCACTCTTTTGCACTGGGAAGGCCATATTGCCCTGTATACTACCGTAATAAATTAGTGTGTTACGATATTTCAGTGCTATTCATTGTCCACACATGTATTTAACACCTTGTCCTTTTGTCTGTATATGTCACATTTTCCAACCGGACTGGTATCTTCAAGAAAAAAATAGTTGCCATGACTTTTGCCCCAACCTTCGCATTTAACAAAGCCAAGCTTTCCGCCAAATTACATTGGCCTTCATCTGGGCATGTGAAGGTCTGACTCCTACAGTGAGCAAAGAAATTCTTCAAAGGAACATGGAAGTCACAACCATACCAACCACGGGCCCCCTACTAACTGGACTCGGGTATCATCGCGCCTTGCTGTGGTGGTTAGAAGGGAAGTTACTGATTCACTGCCCTCTGTCAACAATTTCTTGAGTGTGTTGCGCTGTGTCATGGTGGTTTTATGCATGTATTTCTGGAGTACAGGTCTCCATGTATTTGGTAACTTGAATTCACTGTTGATGTTATTTGGGCACAGTTCTATCTCTATGGCTTCCCTTACAAGTCGAACATAGGAGACTTTTACAGGCACGATGACCTTCACAAAGAGGATTTCACGGTCTGTACTATAGAAGTGTTATGCTATGGCAGACTGGCTTATAGCATTTTCCGTGGAGGATGAAAGAGTGACATTCTTGACTGACCTGATATGTTCTTTCAGCCTGGTGCTAACAAGCCTTTTTTGTCATGCCAATATTTGAGCAACCACAACCACATGGAACTTCATAGACGCCCGGTGTTTCAAGAGGTAGTTTTTCTTTGACTGGTTGAAACAGGGATTTCATTGACTGTAGGATTTGTTTACTAAAAGTCTCTGTTATTGGTTACACTCAAAACTAGGTTATTTTGTAGGCAGAGCATGTTTTTATTCCATAACTGTCCACATTGAAAATAAATAATGTTACACATTAGTGCAATATCCCATTCAAAAATATCTTCCTCAATCCTACAATTTGGCATGTTTTATTATCTTGATACATGACTTGTAAAAAAATTTCAGATATACTGGCAGCAAAACATTTGCAGAAATTCGGGGGATCAGTTGAGCTATAAACGAGCTTCCTCTGTAGATCATTGGTGGAGTGTTGGCTTCCCTATCCCAAGATCACGGTATCAAATCCAACACAACTAGTCGGAATTTTAAAGGGCGGGAAAAGTTCCTTTCGACACTCCATGTACTCTTTGCCATACAATGTTGCAATGTAAAAGTTCTCTGGTGACATATTTGGTGTTTACCTGACAAAATGAATGAAATGAATTAAAACTCATCCATAGATGCCCAACAGAGATTTGGTTTACTCTGCCATCTAGTAGGCCTGGAGGAAAACGAGACATCAAATTGACAAGCAGGCAACCAGATGGCATTAAAATTAAAATGCCTGCATACGGTAACTGAGGCCATATTATTATTATTATTATTATTATTATTATTATTATTATTATTATTATTATTATTATTATTATTATTATTATAAAACAGACAAAATCAAGAAACTCACAGACACTCAAATCATGCTACAAACCAAGATCAACAGACAGACAATGGGTTAGGTGATTTCAGACAAAGAACGAAAGAGAATGAAGAAGTATTGGGCTGACAGAAAACTGAAAAACCCATTTTATGAAATTGACTTAAGTGGTCCAATGAAGACCATAACATGTAAATAATAATAACAATAATAATAATAATAATAATAATAATAATAATAATAATAATAATAATAATAATAATAATAATATATGTTAATAATCCCAGTAGGCCTATGCAAAGTACTTGGAGGTATGCATTTGCTTTCCTTTGTGCCCATATTTCTTTCATTTTTTTAAATTTTTTTTTTTACTGTGGGCTTCCTTTCTGTCTTCAGGCCAGGTTGTTCCAGTCTTCTTCTTTGGTCTTTCCTCTTGATCAAGTTGCCATTTGTGAATTTTGGATCTGAAGATTACCCTTTTTTGGAAACTTGCTGGTGTAATTCCTACGGGTTTCAAATCAGTTTTGATTCACTAGTCTATTTCATTGTGTTCATTTCAACTTTACTCCTGTTTTCATAGAATTCAACTATTTGTTTCGTAAGTCTATCTGGATGCGTATTATTATTGTTATAGTTGGTATTGTTATTATTGTTATTATCATCATCTATAAATGAGCCCAATTTCTAACTATACCTGCTACCTGGTATTTTGAAACTTATGAGTTGAGACATTCTCCTTGCAACCTCTTTAAAATCTACTACATCTGCCAAGTTGATAATATTAATTGCATATGTTAGTATTCTATTAACATAGTATTGAGCTCATCTGTAGTCATATCATCCCATATTGATACTTCTTGAGTATTGACGGTATTTAGGTATCGAGAGTATCAAGAACCCATCTTTGCTCCCTAGAAATACAGTACATATACTTTATGTTTGCAAACATGGAAATATTATTATACATCATTATGGAGTGTTATGCCTTTCAGTATTCAGTCTGCAAACTTCTGCAAATGACATAAATGCCCCCACAATCCTCTGCTTCCAGTTAGCTCTGTAGCTTCATATTGTTTCATACCAATTTCTTTAAATCACTCACAGTGAGGAGATAAGGGTTAAGTTAGGAATGAATTTGATGAAGGAAGCTCTGCATATGAACCAGCTTTGGTGATGGAGTCGTCAGGCGAATTGAATAGGATAGATTATCTTAATAGATTCGGCAGTAGAGGGTAAGAGAAGCAGAGGAAGATCAAGGTGGCAATGATTAGGCTCAATTTTTATGACCTAAAGATAAGAGATGTTGAAATAAATGAAGCCAGGGAGTTAATTGCAAATAGAGTATTGAGGAGGCACTTAATTAATTCACAGAGACTTTGCAGGCGGAACACTGAAAGGCATAACAGTAGATATATATATTTATATTGTTGATGATTGCTTTTATCGTAGTGTTATCAAGTATGTGCATGGAGTGTGAGATTTGTTTCTGTGTACAGGTAAATATGATGCCCGCATGCGTGTGCTCATTAAACATTTGGCTTGGTTGCTGATGGTGCCACAGCATTTGGTGGATTTGTATGAAGAATCTGTTGTGGAGTGTCTCTCTGATGAAACTACCACACTTTCAGAGTAAGTAATATGTGGTATTGTCCTGAAAAATGTTCAAAATTAAAAATGAATGCATGTCTGCTACCAAGATATAGATTTTAAGCTGGTTTTAGGGACTAGAACTGGAACTGGGAGTACACAGGCTCAGATACTATGAATGAGAAGAGAAGTTGTTTAAAATCCCATTGTCCTCCATTACAGAAACTACTTTCCATGATTCCCCTCGCAGCTTCAGATGAATACATCCCTTTACCTCTATATCTTGGTAGCAGGGAAGAATATTAGATTCAGGAGGTAAAATGGACTATATCGCTATCAACCTATCCAAGATTTTTGATAGAATATATCATGGGAGGCTACCGACAAAAATGAGGGCAATTGGACTAGACGAAAGAGAGATTCAACTTGACAGTTCACCGGAAGTCGCTGGTGGCACCAAGTTGTTAACAAGAATGATGAGCTGATACACAGCACATGCTAGAACATAATTTCACTGAGCCATCCTCATGCTCAGAATAAAATACTTGTTATAAAATCCGAAATAATAGTTATCGCGAATAACAACTTACTTCGGATGAGAATGTGAGATAAAACTTAAACACACCAGTTATTAAGAAGTGAAATACCCAAAGAAAAAATGCATGTTATAAAAACCGAAATAATATAACTATTGAATATAATTACACACGTAGGACAAGAATAGTAACATACGGTATAAAAAAGCACTCTAAAACGGTTAATGAAAAGGTGAATTTTAACGTGAATAATAAATCACTTTGGATAACAATGCGAGAAACAGTGTAAATAAACACTTCATCATCATCATCATCATCATCATCATCGTTTCATCATCATTTCCCAACTTCAGTTTCCCGGGTGTGGTGTACAAGCACTCGCCATCTCCTTATGTCTTCATACATCTTCTGTTCCAGTACATCCTCCCATTTGTGTCCTCTCTCCTCCACATTTGATCTTACAGTCTCTATCCAGCATTTTCTTGGTCTTCCCTGTGGTCTTCTTCCTATGAGATTAAGGTCAAAATATTTTTTGGCAAGTCTTTCCCTGTTCATTCTCATTATGTGCCCATACCACTGAAGTCTGCATTTCTTTATGACACTGGTAATAGGAACCTTGGTATGGAGTAATTTCTCCAACGTAGGGTGTTCTTTTCTGTGGTGAGGAATAAACGTACCTACGGGTAGCGTTTGTTGAAAATAATTTGTTTCTTTACCGTCTTAGAAATCTATTTATTCTTTCAGGGAGTTCCAAGTCTGGATGATCATCCTGCTTGTTCATCAGCAAAGTTTTGTTTTCTTTTACGGTACTCCTGTTGACTTTTGTGGCTTCAGTTGTTTTCTGAACCACTTGAGTAACAGGTAAGAAAGGCACCCCATTATCTGTTTCCCTCTCAAAATATTCCCTCGCATTGCACAACATTTCATGAGATTGGCTCCTGAGAGGAGTCCCGCAACCAAAAGCCTTCTTTTTCTAGGGAACTGCACTCTTAGCATCAGATGTCGACATGATAAAATAATTGCACACGAAGGGCCCTAATAATAATCTCAAGTTGGGTATTACGTATTTAAATACAATACAATAAAATGGGTTTATTTTGTCTGGCAAGATTAAGGCCATTAGGCCCTCTCTTCCATCTAACCAGAAAATACAGTATCTACATGTGCAAAATTGAAACAAATACACTTACAATTGAAACATCTTGCAACTACTAAACAGTACAATATTATGGTAAAAAATAAAAATAGGAAAACATAGGAGAATGATGATGATGATAAAGATGATCATTTACACAATTATGAAATGATTAGCTAATTTCTATTATCCTTGGTAATAACAGTGGGATTATATAAAGTCTATAGTTTGAAGAAGGCTAAATCTACAATATTTCCATAGTATTACTTAGTAGGTAGCGGTGGCAAAGTTGCCTAAAACTAGCAGGTGAGGCTCCTCTGACAGAGACGGGTAGTGCATTCCACTGTCGTGCCGAAGAAATAACAAATGAGTTTGTGTATCGTGTGGTGCAGTGAGGTGGAATAGATAAGAGTGTATCAGATTTTGACCATGTTCCAAAACTGTGATTGGATGAGAGGTGATGAAATTGACTGTACAAGTAGGGAGGTGAGCATGAGGAGAGTATTCGACGAAGAAGGCATAAAGCATGAAGATTACGGCGCTGTTGGAGTTTTAGCCAACCGAGTTCATCGTAGGCAGGTGTAACATGGTCAAAGTAACATAGGTCACATATATAGTGAACACAGGCGTTTTGCGCACGTTGTAGTTTGTTGTTAAGAGTAGCAGTTAGGTCGTTGTACACGGCGTCACAGTAGTCGAAACGAGGTAGTACCGTAGTGCAAATGAGGCGTTCTAAAAGAACTTGAGAAAATATGTTGCGGAATCTTCTAAGTGAGTTAAGTGTCACAAATACTTTCCTGGAGATGCTGGTAACCTGCTGCTTTCAAGAAAGATGTTCATCTATCATAACACCGAGATCTTTGACAGATTCATTGAAATTAATGGTAGGTAGAGTCTTGGTAAAGTGAAGTTGCTTATGGTTTTTGAACAAAGCCGAGGATGTGAAATTATTATAGCTTGAGATTTTACGTTATTTAATCTAAGTCCATGCATGTCAGTCCAGTTACAGATTTCTTGTAAGTCTCTATTGAAATTTTTAATTTCATCCGTTAGTCTTTCCGGTTCACAGTGCAAGTATAATTGTATATCGTCAGCGTACATGTGGTGTCTGCAGCCGTTTACGGACGACGTAATATCATTGATATAGACAGAAAATAGAAGCGGTCCTAGGACAGACCCCTGTGGAACACCAACCTCTACGGATCGCCAGGATGAATATTCGTTATTGTTATTTTTTATACACTGCAGACGACCGCGGAGGTATGAATTCATCCACTGAAGACTGTTTCTCGAGAACTGGAGTTTAAATAGTTTGGAAAGTAGTATGTCTATGTCAACTGAGTCAAAAGCTTTAGAGAAGTCAAGAAGAGTTAAGATGGTAACTTATCTTTTGTTCATCGCATTGTGAATGTTGTCTGTAACCTTAAGTAGTGCAGTACTAGTGCTGTGGTTACGTCAGAAACCAGACTGGTGTTCGTCAAGAATATCGTGTATTTGCAAGTAGTTGGAGACTTGTTGGTGTACAATGAATTCTAGGGCTTTTGAAAGGACCAATAATATGCTTGCAGGTCTTTTGTCAGTTACGTCTTCAGGCAGTGATTTTTTAGCGAGCGGGATGACAACTGCAGCTTTCCATAAGGAGGGATACGTGCCAGTCATTAGTGTATGGTTAAATATGTGAGTTATAGTAGGTAAAATTATGTCAGTTATTGTCTTAATAAGTTCTATTTCTATGTTGTCTCTCCCTTTGGACTTCGATTTTATTCTAAGTATGGCTTGTTTAACTTGCGAGGATGTCACATGTGAAAAGTAAAATTTTTCTCTGTCAGGTGCAGGGGAGTTATAATTTCTGTATAGTGTTCTATGTTTCCTTTCTCTGTCAGTGGTATGTCCGAGAATGGTAAAATATGTATTGAGGGAGTCCAGGGATATGTCAATAGGATGATCGTCTCTTTGAGGTCTAATATATATTACGCTACACTAAAATGTACTTCACACTCTGTATTATCACTAAACAATAATAAAAACACTGCAAAATAAAAATGCAAATACTGCCAAAAGGACAGAGGAGAATAAGCACAGGCAGTAGAACATGGTGACTGAAAACAACAGCCAGGCAACATTGGTATGTACATACATCATGACTGCATGACACGATCTTCATTTCCAAGTTCCATTATTTTATATACAATCGGTTGAGTGCACCACAGTACCAGACTGTGCTTTGCTGTGCATAGAAGGTGTCTGGATACATGTCACAGGACACACAACTTCCATTCTGTAATATGTTGAATATCAGTTTTGCTGTTCTTGACACAATGCTCTTGTCTGTGACTTCAGTGCAGTCATAAGAGATTGAACATGACCATCTTTGAGGTGAGTGCTCTGTGTTTATCCCATGCTAACTGCATGTATGATAGCATATATAGTCCATAAATTGTGTGGAAAGTGGTGTTAAGTATTTAGAAACTAGTGTACGTTAGAAGATGCCTTCAGTCAAGGGTGCACACGAAAGACTGGACACTGGGCGAGTTGGCCGTGTGGTTAGGGGCGTGCAGCTGTGAGCTTACATCCAGGAGATAGTGGGTTTGAATCCCACTGTCAGCAGCCCTGAAGATGGTTTTCTGTGGTTTCCCATTTTCACACCAGGCAAATGCTGGGGCTGAACCTTAATAGGCCACGGTTGCTTCCTTCCTACTCCTAGCCATTTCCTATCCCATCATTGCCATAAGACCTATCTGTGTTGGTGCGACGTAAAGATAAAAAAAATCAAAGGCTGGACAAATTTGAAGCAGCTATGAACAGGTTCGAGGCATGCCTAGAGCTTGTTGATCGCTCCCAAGCCGCCAGTACAGCCAACCCTGCTGGTTACTCCCTAACTTCCTTGGGGTGCGGTTTCATGGAATTTAGGTTCACAATGAGCAGCGAGCTCAAGTTGCTTAGAGAGAAGATAAACAGTCTCGGACATAAATTGGAGAAACATGATGAACTACTGGATGAAGCCGAGCAGTACAGTAGATGAAATTCCTTGCTGATACACAGTATCACCAAGGAGTCAAATGAAAACATTTATAAAAAAAGTGAAGAATATGTTTTGCAAACATCTAAAGCTAGAAGTTTCTATGGAAGGGTTCGACAGAATCCGAGTTGGAAAGCCTCAGAGGACAGCAGCTGAGGTACTATCAGCGGGGAAAAACAGATTACCGTTAAGTTCTCTCGCTACTGGGAATGTGAACGCGTATGGGGTGCTAAGCACAAGCTGAAAGGCATGAAATTGCCGATTCCTAAATTTCTGACAAGGATAAATTCTGAATGAAAAATGTGTCAACACAAGATGGGCATATTGTAATTCTGCTTCCAGACAGCACTAAGAAGATTATTACGACAAATGCGGACTTGAAAACGTTAAAGTTTTAGTAGGATAAACAATAAAAACAATGTTGTTTGTAATTATTATTATTATTATTATTATTATTATTATTATTATTATCGTTATTATTATTATTATTATTATTATTATTATTATTATTATTATTATTATTATTATTATTATTATTATTATTATTATTATTATTATTATTATTATTATTATTATTATTATTATTATTATTATTATTATTATTATAGTGTTCTTGCTATTTGCTTTACGTTGCACTGACATAGATAGGTCTTATGGCGACGATGGGACAGGAAAGGCAAGCAACAGTCAGCTGTCTCATTCTCCAGGAAGTTTTCTTCTTTTAAATAGAATGTATTATTATTTAATAATCTACTTGTTGGAATTTTCAGTTTTCAGCTAGTGAGTTATTGTGCTCCTGGACGTGACCTTAGCTGTGATGGTATCAATTATCCCTCCCACCTGGGCTCTGCCTTCTCAGCAGGTACTCTGTTAAAACAAGCATTGGTGTCCTCTTTATACAGCCTGCAGTGTTACCATATAAATGCTCTTTCTCTTCCAGCACATTATGAACAAAATTCAAGCAATACTAAATGAAAACATATTACATATCCTTTGCATTTCTGAAGCCTGATTGACTCCTAGCATTCCGTCCTCAATGGTTGAATTGATCGATATGATCTGACACGTTTCGATCTGTTGGATGGAAAGTGTGGAGGCTGTACAGCGATTTATTGTGGAAATGACCTAAAGAGCTGAGTGATATGTACATGTTTGTTGAAGTAAATATTAACAGACAAAAGGTGGTGATTTCTCTCATATATAAACTCCCTGGTGTAACAGATATGACCAGATTTGAAATGTATTTACTAGACTTCCAGCCCATTTATGAACAAGTAATTATTATGGTGGACTTTAACTCAAACCTGCTTAATATGACCCATGACAGTAATCATACCTGTTTAATACCTATATGTCCGGCTCCATGGCTAAATGGTTGGTGTAATGGCCTTTGATCATGGGGGTCCCAGGTTCGATTCCCGGCAGGGTCGGGAATTATAACCATCATTGGTTAATTTCGCTGGCATGGGGGCTGGGTGTATGTGTTGTCTTCATCATAATTTCATTCTCATCACGACGCGCGGGTCGCCTGCGGCCGTCAAATCAAAAGACCACCTGGCGAGCCGAACATGTCCTCGGACACTCCCGGCACTAAAAGCCATACATCATTTCATTTCAATACCTATATAACATGACTGTTCTCCTGCTACAACCCATGAATCATGTGTATGCAACTAACCATTCATCACACACATACACACCGATCTCATTACAACGAACAACCAGGTAAAGTAATCACCCATGGCCAAATCCTGGCACCATCCATTATGACCCATGATCTTATATATTTATCCTATTCCCTCAAAGTACCCAAATACAAACCTAAGTACATAACTGTCAGAAACACGAAGGACATGAACTTGGATTACTTGAATTATGATGCTTATCAACTACTGTGGGTTAATATATGAAGTCTAAATGACAGTGGTGGTAAAATTAATTTGTTTAATTCGATGGTAAAGAAATTATATGACAAACAGGCCCCTATACAATGAATAAAGGTTTACATACAATCAGCTTCATGGTCTGTATCGCACTTTAACAGATTAGGTTGTTTCTTTTTTAATTCTCCACCTTGTCGATACATTAGTTGCTTAAGGCAACTTATTGGTTAAAAGTGGTACATGTTTCATATCTAATTAACATCTTCAGCCACATAACACTGTTTAGGTGAAAAATTCATATATTGACAAAGTATCAGTGCTTTGAAAGAAAATGTCCTTAAAATTAGAATAAGATTAAATTATAAAAAAGTGAAGAATGTATTTTGCAAAAGCTAGAAGTTTCCATGGAAGGGTTTGACAGAATCCAAGTTGGAAAACCTCAGAGGACAGCAGCTGAGATACTAGCAGTGGGGAAAAACAGATTATCATTAAGTTCGCTCGCTACTGGGAATGTGAATGTGTATTGCGTGCTGAGCACAAGCTGAAAGGCATGAAATTTAATTAATGGCATTTAATCTTCTTATGCTAATTTTAAGGATATTTTCTCTCAAAGCATTGATACTTTGTCCAATATATGAATTTTTCATCTAAACAGTGTTATGTGCCTGAAGATGTTAATAATATATGAAACATGTACCACCTTTAACCAATAAGTTGCCTTAAGCAACTAAGGTATCAACAAGGTGGGGGAAAAAAACAACTTAGTTGTGAATAAAGGTTTCTCTCCCTTCTTGTCCATGGTTAGATGATGGCCCATCACGACTCATTATTTCGACATTATAAACAAACCCTAGATGACACTGACTTTGAATCTTACCGCATCTTAAAGAATCGCGCAAAACAATTGATCAGAAATAAAAAAATGTAGGTATTTCTGGAAGTTAACTAACAATTTAAAATCTGATCACGATGGGACCAACTTAGGGCCCTGGGAATAGAAAACATCAACGGAGACACACAAATCCTGGCATTCCACTTGACGAACTGAACTACTTTAGTAGAATAAATATTCAACCCACCTCAATTAACTGCACCGACTTACTGCGCTCCCGTCCTGCCAATCCACAATTCACAGTGTCGCAGAAAATCAGGTTAAAAAGGTTTTGTACTCGATTAAATCAAAGGCTACAGGTGTAGATGATATTCCTATTACTTTCATACATAATATTATGGGTGCTGTCCTGCCTATATTGACGCACATACTGAATTACTGTTTACTAAACGGAACTTTCCTACTGTCTCGAAAACACCCAATATAATACTGATACTTAAAAGTTCAGACCCACAGTCATCCTCTGGCTACCATCCTGTGTTCATAATCCTTACACTTTCTAAAGCCTTTGAACGTTTAAAATTTGAGCAAGTTCTGGAATACCTAAATAAAAATGCTCTTTTGGACCCTATGCAATCCAGATTTAAAAAGGGTCACAGTATCACGACTGTACTTTTGAAGGTTACTGAAAACATTAGAAATGCTATGGACAAATGACTATTCACTATACTTATCCTTCTTGACTTCAGTAGTGACTTTGACACTACAGAAATACAGACTACGATAAACAAAATGGAATTACCAAATTTCGACCCAGTTGCGTTAAAGTTTGTAGTTCTTATTTGAGTGACCATCAACAGCGGGTAACAGTAAGCGACAAGGCCTCTAACTGGAAAATGAAATTTAGTGGTACTCCACAGGGTAGTATTCTTGGCCCCTTACTTTTCTGTATTTATATTAATGACGTACCGTCTAAGTTGGGCAAACAACACACATTACTTCCATGCTGACGATCTTCAACTTTATCGACACTGCAAGTCTTCAGACGTAGGTGAAACAATAGAAGGTATTAACAATGGCCTCTGACAACTCAGTTTATATCCACAACAAAATTCCCTTATACTAAATGCCACAAGAACTCCTGCAATCATAATTTTTTTTTTTTTTTTGCTAGGGGCTTTACGTCGCACCGACACAGATAGGTCTTATGGCGACGATGGGATAGGAAAGGCCTAGGAGTTGGAAGGAAGCGTCCGTGGCCTTAATTAAGGTACAGCCCCAGCATTTGCCTGGTGTGAAAATGGGAAACCACGGAAAACCATTTTCAGGGCTGCCGATAGTGGGATTCGAACCTACTATCTCCCGGATGCAACCTGCAATCATAATAGGATCACGAAAATTACTGAGCTGCTTAAACAATGCAGCAATCCCACCTATCACACTGAACAGTAACATTATTCCCTACAGTAAAATGGTTAAAAATCTCTGCATGATTATGAATAAAACACTTGATTGGTATGATCACACAAAAAATCCTATTGAAAGATTTTTGGAGCTCATCACCCTCTTAAATGTAATTCCATACGAGCTAAAGGCCAAACTGATACAGATACTGGTTTTACTTATTTTTTATTATTGTCATGTCGTTTTAGTTGACATGACAAGAGAACAAACACTTCCACAAGCACTAAACTCCTGCCTGTGATTTATTTACAATATCGGTTATGATGTTGATATCACCCCATATTATCAGGCTCTCTCATGGCTGAATGCTGATAAACATCAACAGCTACACATTTTATTGATGGTGTTTAGATTATGAGCTGAAAACCAGCTGCTGTATATTTCTTCTGAATTCACCATTTTATATTCTTTTCACAACTTAAATTCCCGTTCGAGCTCCTTTCTTTCTATTACTGTGCACCTCAAAAATAAAATTAATTGATCATTTGTGGTGACTGGCACCAGATTATGGAATTTCCTGCAAGCTCAGGTCAGAGAAACTAGCTCTTTACCAGGATTTAAGGTCGCCTGCCAAGACTACCTGCTGAGGATTGCTGATTGAATGGTTGAAGTATGAATGTGTGTGTCTACCTGAGGATTAGTTAGATAGTTTTAAGGGTTTTTAATATTAATTAGTTTTAATATTGAATACTTTGTAATTTATTTAAATTCATTTGAAATTCTATTTATTTAGTTTCAACTATTTTAATTATTTCAGCATTATATTTTAGGTTTTAATTAATATATGTTCAAGTGTGAGAGAGAGCCTTGACCTTAACTTTGCCACTGAAAAAGGCACTCATAAATAAATTAATTTGCTTGTGGTGTGAGATGCAACTTTGCAGCACTGCCTTCCTACATCACATTATCAGGGTGTAGAATGAGGTGTGTATATTACATTTGAAAATGTAAGATGTACAAAATCTCAGCATTTACATGTGTAATACTTCATAGGTACATGTTACAGTTGCATGCCCTACTTTCATAAGCTTTGTTTTAGAAGTTGTGGGTGATTGCAAAATGATTCCTCACTTCACACCAGTTACTTTGGTCTCTTGGTTGTTTATCTCAGAAGGCTTTGTGTTGATTGTCATTCTAAGCTTCCTTTGCCAGTCATTTACAAAAAAAAGTATAACTACTAGTATGAGGAGCAGCTTCTACCAAAGTAACTATCATGTTTCTGTTACATGCACCCTGTTTGTAGATCATGGATAGAGTTCTGAATTGCTCACTAGTTACAAGAAACTAGTGCTGTAGAAAGGAGTGAGGATGTAAATGAAATTAAATGAAATGTTTAAACTATAATACACTTGTTAAAAGTAATGATAGACAAGTCTGGAATAACAAAATGCATCCTCATGGAATTAAAAAATCTTGACCCTTACTCCCTGTATCTCTGCCTTCTATTAGGACATAATTTTGTCTAAGCTTGCTCTTAAAAACTTTCCTATGTTCTCCCTTACAACTTTTTTGTACTGTAATACACCTTAGTCCATGATTTTTTTTTTTTTTTTGGTCAAGATTCTTTCCCTTACACTTTTCCCTCAGGGACTTGTCCTTTTTCCTGCCCAGTATGAGATTATGATTCCATTAATTTATCCTCCATTCGTGCTGTTTATCTCTGTTTGGCACATCTCTGCTTTCATTCTGTGAAAAAGGGATGTGTCATGTGGTTCATGTGATATGATGTACACACTACCTTTCGCTAGGGAGCAGCAGAAGGAAGTTGATAAGCGCCAGCGTAAGAAGAGGCTGAAGCGCTATGCTCTGATAGGATTGGCTACTGTTGGAGGTGGAACTCTTCTTGGTCTGACTGGTGGACTAGCAGCACCTCTCATTGGTGCTGGTGTTGGTTCGATCCTAGGAGGAGCCACTGCTGCTGCAATCGGCTCATCTGCTGGTATTGCCATCATTGGCTCCTTGTTTGGTGTAGCTGGAGCTGGTCTTACAGGTAAGTGAATACAGGAAACATATTTCTAACTTATGATGGAAAATGTTGAAATTTCAGTGAACCTTTGAACCATGTTCAAATCTTATAATTAGAGGAAATTAAGTACTAAAAAAACAAGTGCATGATTCTACAGTTTGTAAGTGCTTCCGCTGTTTTGTCTCATCCTTTTCTATATAAGTGGTTAATCCATCTGACAATGTCACAAGAAGTGACAGAAAAGGCACAGGAATCATAAATATTGGAGGTCAGAACCTTGAAATTGTAAACAGCTTCAAATACCTAGTAAGCCAAGTAATGGAAAATACATGACTGGATATAAAGATTAGCAAAATGTGCAGTTTGCAACAGGTGAATGCATCCTACCAAAATGTTAGAAACCTAATTTGAAAGGAGGTACCAATTAAGTGTAAGGAATTGATACACAAGATGTTCTGTATGCCTATATTGACATATGCAGTGGAGTCCTGAGTAGTGACAACAAGAAACATTTAACACAGTGAAATGAAATTCCTAAGATGTCAGGAAATTTACTGTAAGAGTAGAAAATTTTGAATTCTTTTTATATGTTCAGAGCATGGAAGAATGGAAGAGGGAGGGATACTGAAACATATGATAGAGATTGAATTTGAGGGAAAGAGAGTGAAGTGTTTAGACTTGATCAAAAACAGTATAAGAAGGATCCTCAAATGGGACAGAATTATGGAAGAAAAATGGTGGAAGGAGAGTAGAAGTGGATAACTACCGTACCATAAATACCCCAACCTGGTTAAGAGGAGGAGGAGGTGATGATGATGATGATGATGATGATGATGATGATGATGATGATGATAGTCCATCCCTTGGTCCTTGAGAGCTTGTTTTATTTGGTCAGCCAACCTCTTTCCTGTTCCATGTGTATTCTCAATCTTATTCCTCCTTTGTTTTGTAGAGTACCATCATCATCATCGTGAATTCCTTCCAGCAAGCCGGGTAGGATGTTTAAGAACTATGTGCCTCCATTTATTACGGTCCTGGTATGCTTCTTTTCTCTCCAGGGCATCCCATGTTTCTCCTCTCTTCTCTAGGTCTTCTCTTATCTGATCTAAACACCTTTTCCTAGGGTGTCCAATTGGTCTTTGTCCCGGAACGATCTTATCAAAATACTTCCTGGGTGTTCGAGTCGCCTGTATCCGCTTAACATGTCCTAGTCACTTCAGCCTTGCAACACTCAGGCTTTCTTCCATGGTCAGGTTGACCTGCAGGTCTCTTCGTATCTGATCATTCCTAATTCTGTCCTTCCTTGCTTTCTGTACAGCTGATCTAAGGAACTTCGTTTCAACAGCTTGCAGTTGACTTACTTCTCTTTTATGTGTGACACAACTTTCCAGACTATACGTCATGATGGGCAGGAGATAAGTCTAACACAGGGTCTGTTTAGCCCTCTGAGGAACTCCCTTGTCGCATACTATGTTCTGTGCTTGATGGAAGAAGTTGGATCCCTTTTGCACCCTGTTCAACACTTCTTTCTTGGCACTTCCATCATTTGATATTGTACTCCTTAGATATTTAAAGTTACTGTATTCACACATTCAATCTTCTCTCCCTTGAGGGTTAGATTAAAAGGTGTAATTTTGCGTTCCTTTATAATAGTATCCATGAGTGAAATGAAGAGCAGTGGGGAAACAGAACTCCCTTGTTGGACACCTCTTCTTGTTATAAACCACTGAAATCTTCCATCTCCTACTTGCACACTACTTTCACAACAATCATACAACATCTGAACTTTTTAATTAGTTCTCCTGCGATGTTATATTTTTCTAAACATTCCCATATTTTTCCTCTCTCCACCCTGTCATATGCTTTTTCCAAATCCAAAAACACTCTTATCAAGTCCTTCCCTTTTTCCAAAAGTTTTTCCGTTAGCTGCGTGAGTGAAAAAATTAGGTCTGTGATTCCTCTGTTTCTTCTAAATCCATGTTGTTCCTCTTCACAATGATCTTCCATTATTTCTCTCAGGGCCGATTGTATAAACATCATTGACTGGAGATCAGTTTTAATCTAAGTTCAGAAAATGAGATCAGACCGGTGTCGTGTTGTATAACACTGATCTAAGATCAACTGATCGAAGTTCAGTTTTGATCCCAATTCATATGTGAGCGCTTTGCAACAGCGCAGAAACAGCTGAGTATCGCGAGTCGCGTTGAGCAGTGTGAATTTGTTTTCCTTCGTCTTCTGTGTGCCGAGTGAAAGAAAGAAAAAAATGACTGAAATGAAGCAGAAAAAGGACTGTTCTCCTTATTTTTCTAAGGAGTACAAGGATGTCCCAGTTGACATCATACCGAGCGAGTTGGCCATGCGGTTAGAGGTGCGGAGCTGTGAGCTTGCATCCGGGAGATAGTGGGTTCGAGCCCCACTGTCGGCAGCCCAGAAGATCATTTTCCGTAGTTTCCCATTTTCACTCCAGGCAAATGCTGGCGCTGTACCTTAATTAAGGCCACGGCCACTTCCTTCCCACTCCTAGGCCTTTCCTATCTCATCGTCGGCATTAGACCTATCTGTGTCGGTGCGACGTAAAGCTAGTTCTAAAAAAAGTTAAAATCATCTTGGGAAAATATAAAGACATTATAGAGTCTAAAATGAAGGATACGATAACATCCATGCAAAAACAACATGCTTGGAAAAATGTTGCCTCGGACTTCAATTCCAGTAATATAAATCTGCCTAATCGATCGTGGCAAACATTAAAGTTGTGCCTAGAACACCAGGGAAGTGTTGTGCATCAAAAGAATCACGCATGATTTTCCTCGCATCAGTTTGTTCAGAAGGCATTTTGATAAACTTGTGTTTCAGTGCAGCAATAAGGTTAGATACACGATGAATGGCTGTGCAGACTGTTGCTGCGTCTACATGCAGTAAATCACCAACGACTAACTGAAAACTTCCCGTGGCAAGGAATCTCCAAGTTAGTAACAACATGTGCATTGGAGACAAAGGGTTGTTTCTTTTGTTAGGTTTAACGAATATCACGCAACCCGAGTTCTAGCTGTTCCACGATATCTTTTCCCAGGCGATACCTTAGTTTAAACTTATCACTCACTTCTCCCATTGGATTTACTCTTTCACTGAACGCACGGGGAGCATGACGAAATTCATCATTTTCATCATCAGAAGATATATTTGAGAAATCAGAGTAATCAGACATCTGTAAAATACGAACAAGATAAGATAATAACGTAAGCAAATTATCAAGGTTATGTTAGGGCCGGTTGTATAAACAATAAGCAGTAAGAAGCGTAATATTGTCTATATACAGACAACAACTATGGCTAACAATGTATGAGGTTAGACTTCAGTGTATTTTCTTACGATTTATCGTAACAACACAGGTAATATTTGGTTAACAATCAGCTGTTCTTGTATCTCAAATAGAAAACAACTCCTTGATCTGAGATCAAAGAGTTTGATCAGAGAAATTTCTCCAGTCAAAGGTGATCATAGTTCAGTGTGAATTCATCTCAGATTAATGTTTATACAATACAAATGTCCGAGTTTTGTGTGAACTGAGATCAATTTCATCTCTGATCTAAGTTCAATGGTTTATACAGTCGCCCTCAGTCTCTGTTCTATGATCTTCTCCATTATTTTAAGGCAATGTGACAAAAGGGTGATGCCTGTATAATTGGTGCACTTCCTTCTACTTTCTTTTTTAAACAATGGTATTATAATTACTTTTTTCTAGTCATCTGGCAACTTGTTCTCTTTCCTTATAACTCCCAGTGTTCGATATTCCAGGGTTCCAGCTGCCTTAATCATGTCTGCTGTTAGTTCAGCATTTCTTCCCTGACTTTCCACTTTTTGTTCTCTTCAGGGTATTTTCTGTCTCTTTCCATGTAATTGGAGGTTGTGCCTTCTGTAATTCATTAGTGACTTTGATAACTTGTTCTTGTTCACACTCTCCACTCAATAATTTTTCAAAATAACTTTTCATCTCTTCTCTGATAATGATCCTGTCCTCTGTTTCAATAGCTTTAATTTCTTCCCTCTTTGACGTTTTACTTTTCATTAACCCGTATATCATTTTCTGATTTCCTTTACTATCTTCCTCAGTTATTTGGATGAACAGTTCCCAGCTCTTCTCCTTTTCTTCTTTCACTACTCTTTTTACCTGGAATTTCTTATTCCTGTATTCCTGTTCCAGTCTTCCTATTTTTTCATCGTCCTTTGGTACAATTCCCTGAGACTGATTATGTTTCTCAACATCCTTGTTTTCTTTGCCATGTTTCTTTCTTCAGTTGTATGCTTTACTCTATCATTCCACCAACTTCTTTCTCCTTGACTTTAACTTTTGTTTTACCACACACCTCTATAGCACAGTTAACTATTGTTGTTCTAAATGCATTCCACTCTTCATCAACACTACATGTCTCATATTTTGGCAGTTTAGTCACTATCAAATTTTGAAAATCCTTCTTGATTTCTTCATTTTTCAGTTTTCATTCTTTAACCATCAGCATTCTCATTACTGCAGGTGTAGCTTTAAAGCATCATTTCTGTTGACTTCTCTGTTATATAGAGTACAAGTTTCGATGCAGTACTTGTTAATAAAATCAACTACCAAGCAAGTTTGCTATGCAGTTTGGGTCGTGCAGCTGATAGCTTTCATTCAGGAGATGGTGGATTCAAACTCCACTGTCAGCAGCCCTGAACATGGTCTTTCGTTATTTCCCCATTTTCACACCAGACAAATGCTGAGGTTGTACCTTAATTAAAGCCACGGCCACTTCCTTCCCACTCTTAGCCCTTTCCTATACCATCGTTGCCATAACACGGAAAGCAACTTGTGAAAAAAAGGAGTATTCTTAGGCTATGTCCTAGGTGCAAGCGTGCATGTGCTTCCATCCGCTACTTGTTTATCGGCTTCCATATGTCCATCGTTGTTGCCACCAGGCTAGCAGCACGATGACAACTGAAAAGGAAACTAGAGTTCTGTTTGTCATGGAGAACAATGTGTTGAAAATTGAGTTAAGTGGGAATACAAGGCAAAGCAAGCATTATACAATACATACCTGCCAACTTTCCCGATTTAGGTGGGAGACTCCTGATTTTCGGTAGTTTACCCGCCTACCGATTATTTTATTATTTCTCCCCATTTTAGCTTATTTTTTGGTGAACTTCAAATATTTGTTTTTAAATCCCTACACTTCAGCGTCTTTATGCCAGTGGCCAGAAGTCCTTCTTCGCTCATTGGCTGCTTTCAACGAAATATCTACATTTATTAATGTGAGAAATGTGTGCGAATGTGCGATGTTTATTGAAACCTGTATATCTCGATGCATATATTGATAAATAGATAAAATTGAAATGTACTACTACCAGTTAACAGATTTATAGGTCAAAAACTGTAAAAAAAAAAAAAAAAAAAATTAATATAATGTCTAAAGGAGCAAGTTGTGTAAATAATGTTGAGATGTATTTTATATTAATTGCTGGTTTATCTTTATTTTAACGCAGCTGATGATGGTGTTGTAAAAAAAAACACATCAAAACTAGTACTGCTAATAAAGTGATTATGTTGTAATACAATCAGACAACATGGTTTTTGTATTGAATAGGTGGAACCTTTCAGTTTTTTAAGTATTTGTAAACTCAGTTCAATACGGATAAATTAAGATGAAATTTCTTATGTTAAATTCTTTGGGCATATCGCTCACAGCCTCCACATGTAGAAACTTGTGGTTCAGACGTCTTACGCGAAGCGATAACATGACAGGCCACTAACCTGTTGACCTGACCTCGTAGAAAACCTGCTCACCACCAACCCAGAGGAAGCAACCCTCCTGGCTGAGCACCATAGTCAATGGCGAGGAGCAAGTACAACGTGCACTACATGCCAACGTACCCTAATAAAAACATTATAGCTACTACACATCTGTAAATTATAACATGTTGTGTAGATATGATATGATGAATAGGACCTTCTAAAAGTATATATCTCGTCCACTTCTTTTTATTTTATATTGCTCTCCATGTTCTCTCGAATAATGTTCATATTCAGTCGCATATAATGGCCGGTCTTTATTTTTCAGGTTTCAAGATGAAGAAACGTGTAGGAGAAATTGAGGAATTTGCCTTTGGTTTCTTGTCACCTGAACCTGAGGAGGACATTGAATCAGAGACCGACAGTGTGGGGACACCTAGTGAAAAAGAAGCAACAACAAGTGAAAAGACAGCCTCCACAACTCCAACTGTCCAGCAACTGCACATCACAATTGCCATCTCTGGTTGGCTGACAGATGACCGTGAAGACAACTTCACTAGGCCTTGGAAAACTATGTTAAGCTCTCGTGAGCAGTATTACCTTCGTTATGAATCAACCTACCTCCTGGAACTTGGCAAGGCTATGGAACTGGTGTTGAGTTTTGCTGTTTCCATGGCAGCACAAGAAGCCCTAAAATACACTATTCTCTCAGGTTGGTAATATATTCTTGTTTACCCTAGGACAGTCAGAGGTCAAAAATTTTAACATACTATCTGTTTCTCTACTGCTAGCGAGAAAAAAATTGACTACTGACAAAACCATTATTTCAGACCAATGCTATCTGTGGACAAACTTATGGAATCACTTCATCAGAGGGGTAAGGTAAGGGTGTATTCTGCCCGAAGGCAGGTCCGAACCTCCGCAGAGGTGTCCTGAGCCAGAGTTTATGTGCGGTAGGGTGGCCAGTTCCTCTCCGCTCCTCCATTCTCTTACCCCCCACCAACAGCGTGTGGCAACCCATCCAAATCTTGACCACGTCCAATGTTGCTTAACTTCGGAGATCTCGCGGGATCCGGTGTTTCAACACAGCTATGGCCGTTTCATCAGAGGGGGGTACAGAGAAAAGTTCTGATGCTTTAGTTAACTTCCGTGATATTATTTGTCCATGAAATGACAAGGGTAAGACCATTGCCTACATTATTATACACGGCTGGGAAATGAGGATGAAAAGTGGGGTTGCTTTATGTAGTTATCAGTTCTTCTACTAGGATCACCTATCTATGACAAGAGTTTTAAATGTCTCTCTATGTTGAACATGGATTTTACAACAAGTGCTTGTGATGTATTTGTTAACATGTAGTTAATTATGATAATTTTGAAAAATCCCCACGTGTTCTCAGTATTGCTTAGTCCCACTTCCATCTGACAGCTGAGGGACTCTTTGGAAACAACTTGGCAAACAAAATGCAATTCGATGGGGAGCTTATAGAAGGCAGGCAGTAGAAGTGGCTGAGTCAGCAAAGAGGATGCATTTAGATGTGTTAGGAGTTAATGATATTCGGGTCAGGTGAGATAATGAGGTTTTTGTTGTGATGCAAATAATTCTTCAATGGCATGTTACAGTGCCTTGCTATGGACTTTTTTTGTATCAGCATGGTAATGACTGATCATGGTCTCTGGTGTCAATTCAGTTTTATACATTTGTTTTATAGAAAGGTGGTTCGTGCTGTGGATTAATGTAGTCGTCCTAGTTCATGAATCATGGGCAACAGCTAAGTGGCTTAGTAAGTGGTCCTGAGAGTCAGAATATCAGTTGTTATGGAATGGGAGTGGCCATCTTGGACGTATTCTGAGTTCATGGCGCTCCCTGTGCTTGGGCGGCTAGGACTAAACAATCTACTGGTGGTCCCTAACCCGTTAGAGGAGATATCCTCGCTGGGACTATGTATAAGTGTAGCATCCTGCTTCACAAAATATTCACAGAGCATGCTCAGAACATTTTAAGCAAACCTCGGACCTATGGGAGTAACGGATTCCCACTCCCATCTGACAGCTGAGGGATTCCTTGGAAACAACTTGGCAGATAAAATGCAATACGATGGGGAGCTAACAATATTAATATGGCTTATGGGAGAAAGAAAGTAGAAATGGCTGAGTCAGCAAAGAAGATACATTGCGATATGTTAGGAGTTATTGATATTCAGGTCGAGGGAGGTAACGAGGTTGAGATTATAAAGTGTACTTGACAGGTGTTAAAAAAGGGAAGAGCAGAGTGTGGGGTAGGACTGTTCATTTACACTTGAGAAAGTGGAAACGATGATAAATAAACTCTATTTTTAGGAACACTTGAATTTTGAATGAAATGGTGCTGAATTCTTGAGTAAAAGGAAAAAAAAAAAAAATCTTGGGTAGGTAATTAAAATTCTTGAGTAAGAAACAAAAATTCTTGGGTAGAAAAGACAAATTCTTCGATAATGTGGATCTTATGGAAATAAAAACACAGGCAGTATTTTCAAATATTTTTATTGTAACTGCAAAATTATCACTACAAAAGACAGAAATTGCAAACATTAAAGATAGAAAAGATATTTACAAACTTTACCTCCCTGCTACTTTCATGCTTTACATTCATAATAATTGTAGGATGACAGCAATTCCAAATTTGGCATTGTGAGAGTAGTTCTGAAATCGGTCAACACACAAGAAAAGTTTGAAAAGAATCTTTCACAATGTACGTTACACACTGGAACCCACATTGTCCTTAACCCTTTCACTCCAGCATAGCGATTATGGTGATGTGACCCTCTGGACCCGTGCAGAGAGTGGCTCACCAAGCCCGCTGTACAGGATACTTTTCTCGCTCCGCTCTCCCCTCCGCATACGGCTTCTGAGTATAGGGCAGGAAGAGATTAAAGGTAATTTATCTTATTTTTAATGCGGAACTCCACCTGCAGCCACCTTCTGAGAAAAGTATCTATTAGTCTGCCGCACACAGCAGTTGAAAGAAACTTAACATGCTACCATTGTCCACTAAACTTTTCAATCCGGAATTAGCTGCGTCGAAATTATGTTTCTTCGGATTCAGGTTTTTCTTTTTCCAATATATTTCCACATATTAACATCATTTAATGAAAAAAGTGACTATAAATTTGAATCTTTGACTACAAAGTTCATCTTGGACTTAAGCAAAGTTTTAAAATGTTATGTGTATTTTTAAAAGATTATGTTTGTTGAGTGTTAACTCGTGTTTGTACAATTAGATTACTATTTTAATTCACCCTCCATGGGTTGTTTTGATAATGACTGCCAAGTTCTGAACTTGTCATTGAATATCTATTTGTATGTATGTACCTATGTTTATTTCCCACATTTTGGCTGAAGATGACGCTAAATAGCATTGAAACTAGTTCCAAGTAAATATGTTGTAACTTAACCATTATAACATTTATTTGTATTGAAAAGGTGGACGGATATCAGATGAAATTCTTAAATTTAAATAGATTTTAACGTGTTTTATTTTCCGTTATCGGTATTTATACACTTCAGCGTAAAAATCTAGCAAAAACTATTGATTTTTTTCTGCGTAATTCTTGATGTTCCACGAACTAAAGTACAGTAAATATTACTGTGATCGTTTTACACAATTACATTATAAAACTTTCCACGAAAAGATCAACAAACATTGCAGCAGCGGGTCTCTTGCAAAGGATTTTATTGGCACCATTGTACTCTCGTTTGTATTAAGCATTCACATGAAGCGATAGTTCTTTTGGATGTCACATATTATTTTCCGTCATCGATAGTTGTACTATTCAGCGTAAGTAGGTGGCAAAACACTATTGATTATTTTTTGTCCTTGTAACTCTCGATATTCTACGAACTAAGTACAGTAAATATTTGTACATTAGTGTGACCGTTTTACACAATTAGATTATAAAACTTTCCACAAAACGATCAACAAAAATTGCAGCAGGGGGTCTCTTGCAAACAATTTTATGGGTACTATTATACTCTCGTTCCTATCAAGAATTCATGCAAAGCGGTAGTTCTTTTGGATCTCACAAATTTGTTGGGTTGGTCAACATGTTATAGCTATGCATTGTTGCAATGAAGAGTTCTTTATCGAGCTGCTGTTAATGCTGTCAAAAATTGTCTTGTCTCGTGGTATGACTGAATCTGACGCTTATATTTATTGCTGTCGTACGCAACGTAAAACCACTTCTTGTGTTGCTAAAGTTGTGATTTCCTTAGTGCGCGTGTCTAAAATTGCTTTCTGTGTGAGGTGTGAACAGACTATACTATTGTTTATTTAAAAGATCGAGTTTCTTTTCGTAACATGTGAGGAAGTCGTGTAGGCCCTATTAATGATATTAGAAGCAAACTGATTGTACTGTGTAGTGTTAATTTAAATTTCTGTTTGTCTTCAGTTTCTGGTACTGTGAACAGCATAGTTCGAACTGTCAGCTGTTTCTAAGTTGTGCTTGGGAGTCTTCGGTCCTTTTGAAAACAGTATTGGTAATAATACAAATCCACTTCATTCTGCCAACGGCTGTAGCCGTGTTGAAACACCGGATCCCGTGAGATCTCCGAAGTTAAGCAACATTGGGCATGCTCAGGAGTTGAATGGGTTGCCACACGCTGTTGGTGGTGGCTAAGGGAATGGAGGAGCGGAAAGGAACTGGCCACCTACCGCACGTAAACTCCGGCTCAGGAACACCTCTGCGGAGGTTCGGACCTGCCTTCGGGCAGAATAACCCTTACCTTACTACTTCATTCTGCTGTGACTTAACACATTACAATGTTGAGTGGGAAACAAAAATTGTTAGATTTGGCTACAAAATATGAAATTGTGCAGGCTTGTGAAGAAAGCAGTGTGAGCAAAAGTGAAATAGGCAGGCGATATAATTTAACATTTTTGACTCTATTTACTATCCTTAAAGATAAGGAAAAAATTCGAAGACGCTCTTTTAAAAGATAGCATTCCAAGCAGAAGTAAAAATCTGCGTGGTGCGGACCATGCTGACCTTGAAGCTGCCCTATTTGATTAGTTTACCCAGAAACAAGCTGCAACAGTTCGTATTTCAGGGCCCGTGTTAAAATCTAAGGCACAAGACTTGGCTCTCAGGCTAAATATTTCAGACTTCCAGTGCAGCGAAGGATGGTTAAACCGCTTTAAAGCCAGACATGGCATTGCGCTTCACACAATAAAAGGTGAATCGGGAAGTGTAGATGAAGAAGCCATCAATGACTGGCTTCCAATTTTCCGCGAAATTCTTAAAAGGTAAGAGCCCAAAGATGTCTACAACGTTGATGAATCTGCATTTTTCTATAATTTATTACCCCAAAGGACTCTTGCAGTGAAGGGCGACCCATGCAAAGGCGGAAAACGCAGCCAAGAACGACTAACCATTCTTTTGTGCTGCAGTATGGACGGTAGTGATAAACTGAAACCGTTTATTATCGGCAAGTCAGCCAACCCGCAAGCATTTAAAGAAGTGCGGAACATTCTGTGTGCGTATGAAGCAAACACGAAAGCATGAATGACATCGGCACTTTTAAGCAGTGGCCTCAAGCATTTGATTTGAGAATGGGATCAAAGAACAGAAAAGTCATTCTTTTTATAGACCATTGCTCCGCTCATCCAAATGTTGAGCTACGGAATATTGAAATGGTATTCCTACCACCTAATTGTACCAGTGTGCTACAACCACTTGATTATGGTACATTTAAACTCCTTAAACACTACTTTTGTAGCATACTGGTCAACTCATTGATGCGTAGGCTTTAGGTAAAATAAGTGCTGAAATGGAATGTACTGGAAGCTATCCAATTTATTGCAATGTTGTGGGAAACCATATTTCCCTCTGCAATTTCTGCATGTTTCAGACATGCTGGCTTCCAGCAAAGTGAAACAGAATTTCTAATATGTCTTTGTGCAATAAAATATGAATTTCCATTGCATTGCTATCATTTTTTATTCAAATCATGTGCTTAAATGCAATATAACATAACCTCTGCAAATGATGTTAAGGCAGTAAATACATCACAAAAATTATCTAGAACAATATCGCAATCTTTTTTCCACATAAATTATTCCTTACTGCACGTTTCCCTTCCTTTAAAGAATATATCACACTGCTAGTTATTTCTCAATTCATGTCCTGTTGATCAAAGACTTTGACAGAATTGACCATTGCAATTTGAGTATTAACGGTGCGCACTAAGTCACCAGGCAAGCTGGGATTGCTAGGAATGTAAACAAGATAAATGTCTTCATAACCGGGGGGATATTGCGTGTGTATTAACTGCTAAAGTATGAAGCACATCTCAGCCTTTATTCAGGGAACTCCGTAAAATACCACAATGAAATGAATAAAACGGAAGCGCACGAGAATATAGAAGAGAAAGTGGACATCTTTTATGTTTATTACTGTGCAATAACCTATAAGTAAACACCATCTGCAGTGTTCGATTTATGACAATCTTCACGTATTATTATTGTTATTATTATTATTATTATTATTATTAGTAGTAGTAGTAGTAGTAGTAGTAGTAGCAGCGAATTCTTCCAATATTGGAAGACGTTAAGCAAATAACACAATCAATGTTATTATTGAGTTCCTAATATGTCTTTGTGCAATAAGATATGAACTTCCATTGCATTGCTATAATTTTTTATTCAAATCATGTGTGTAAACACAATATATCACA
This sequence comes from Anabrus simplex, assembly GCF_040414725.1. NCBI lineage: Eukaryota > Metazoa > Arthropoda > Insecta > Orthoptera > Tettigoniidae > Anabrus > Anabrus simplex. Next base: position 1,564,255,975 of record NC_090265.1, read on the forward strand.
ACCTCTGCAAATGATGTTAAGGCAGTAAATACATCACAAAAATTATGTAGAAGAATATTGCAATCTTTTTTCCATGTAAATTATACCTTACTGCATGTTTCTCTTCCTTTAAAGAATATATCACACTGCTAGTCCAAGAACCACAACTGCTGGTTGACTTTCCTCACCAAATCTTGTCAAACCTTCAGCAATGTTGAACAGTCTTTCTCACTACGTCCACTACCTACACTAGGCAAACTATCTTGTGCTGCCAATTATTAATCCCCGTTGACTGATGAAAGGAAATATTCAAGTTCGAAACGAGAGAGAACATGCCTTCATAATTCTTCATAAGTGCGTAAATAATGTGACAGATAGCTTTCGTTAGCTCAGTTTAAATAAAGGCTGAAATAAATAACTGATTTCAGCAATAACTATGTAGTTGGCCTTACGTACCATTAACTACTTTTACTGGTTTTTGGAAACGCCGAAGTGCTGAAATTTAGTTCCGCAGGAGTTCTTTTATGTACCAGTAAATCTACAGACACGAGGCTGACGTATTTCAGAACCTTCAAATACCACCGGACTGAGCCAGCATCGAACCTACCAATTTGGGGTCAGAAGGCCCAGTGCCTCAACTGTCTGAGCCACTCGGCCTGGCAGTTGATTTTAGTACTAAGTACAGTAAATAAAAATGTGATACATCTCAAGATATGACAGTATGCATCACTGATTTTAGAGGTTAGTTTATTATCACTTCGCGTAAAATTTTAAAAAGGCTGTACCCTCATAAATTTACAGCGAAAATATTATTTTGCCGGGATGTACAATATGTTTCCATGATACATGCATGGTGAAGTATTTGATTTTTTGCACATCTTTTCTGAAATTTAGGGAAAATCAGGTATAACGACATTCTGCTATAGCGAGTAAATTTTTTGCCTTTGTAAATCCTCTCTATAACGGACTTCTGCTGTACATATATTTGATGAAACTAGTATCGGTCTTGCTAGAGACCATCACCAGTCAAAATCAATTAAGCAAGTCTGTGTTGTTGATATTCAGTGCAAGACAAGTAAAGATTTAATGTTGAACACTCATCATGATCACACGTCTTGTGTAAGTTCTCAGTTTTCTTCCAGTTTGTTAAGGTTACAATAAATAGTATTGAATAGGTGGAAACCTTTAGCTTTTGTTTTACATTATAATATCTTGGTACTTGAAAATGAGTGCAATGAGCCTTCTTCCTCTTCCTTTTCTTCTTCTCTTCTTCTTCGTTTCCCATTTTCAGTCTTCTGGGTTGGGTTGTGAGTCAAGGACCTCCACAGTTTTCTATCTCTCCATCACTCTCTTCCTTCCTCCAATATTTCTTCCACTTTTACACCACTCTTCTCTATACTCTCCTTCGTGTATCCATCCACCTCTTTCTGGACCTTCCCCATTGTCTTCCTCCTATTATTTTCTCCGTAAATACTTGCTTTGGAACTCTATCCTCTTCCATTCTCATCGTGTGTCCATACCATTTCAGCTTACTGGTCTTGCAGTTTAGGGAATCAATTCTTTCTCTGATTTCTACATTTCTGATCTTATCCCTTCGTCTCTTCCCAGTTATTCCTCTAAGGAATTTCATCTCGGCTCTGTTTTCATCACCTTCTTTGTTGCCCACTTCATATGTCAGAATTGGTGTGTTATACATTGAGTACAGAATTTTCTTGCATTTCTCTGGGACATCCCGGTTCCACATTACACCTCTCACACATTGGTAACACTCACTGGCTCATTGGATTCTCTTTCCAGTTTCTTTGTTCAGTTTCTCATTTTCTGCAAGTATACTCCCCAAATATTTGAAGCTTTTCACAACTTCTAATGGTCTTCCATTTACCTCAGTATTCCCTCTTCCTTCTCTAATACCTTTCATCATCACTATGGTCTTACTCTTCTCCACACTTATTTTCATTCCATATTCCCCTGTCTCCTGATTTCATACAGTAACTTGTTCTTGTACTTACATTTCATCTTCTTCCCATATTACTATATCATCTGCAAGGAGTAAAACAATGTTGTGAAAAGTAGGAGCTTTAAAGATGAAAAGTGGCAAAGGATCTTCTCTCCTGTTTACTTTGCTTTTAACCAATTCATACAGCACTCACTTACTTCCCTTAACATCCTCTCACAAGGTGTCTATGAAGTTTTCCTGGCACCTCTGTTTCACTGTACGCTCTTCTGACATGTTTTCTTTGCTTCATGATACTTTTACATACTCTCCGTACTTCTGCCTTCTATCCTGCCCCTCCATGCTTTTTGTTTTTCTTTTGCTGCATCCCTTACTTTGGTATTTCACCAGGGTGTTTCCATTTTCTTCTCTTTCCTTGATAGTCTACTGCATATATTTTCTGCACATTTCACCATTCCTTGATGAACTTGGCCCATTCTTCTTCAACACTGGCAACCTCTTCTTTACAAATTTGTTTTCTTAGTTCTTCTTAGAACATTTCTTGTGCTCCCTTTTCCTTTAATTTCTATACCTTCATTTTTTCTTTCTCTTGTCTATTTCAATTTGACTATTTTACCAAATCTTAATTTAGCTACTACAATTTTTTGGTCTCCTTCAAAATCTTCTCTTGGTGTAGCTGTCACATCTTCCAATTGTCTGCCTTTCTTTCATCTAAAATCAGATCAGTCATTGTTTTTGTTCTCCTTTGTCCCCATTTGTATCTAGTTACTTTTTGCCTGTTCTTTCTGAACCGTGTATTGCCTATGATTAATCCATTCCTCTCTCAAAAATCTAGAAGTAGCTTTCCTCCTGCACTTTTATTTCTATGACTGAAAGGACCAATTACTTCTTTACCATGCCTTTCTGTTCCTGTGAACATTCATGTCTCCTATTATCACCACTTCCTTATCTTAGATGCACCTCTCCAGTTCCTCCGAGAACTTCTGTAGATTCTCTTCTACATTACCTGTCTGAAGTGCATATACTTGGATAAAATCTTGCACTCCACTCTCCAAGCCAAGTCTGATTTTCATGATTCTGTCATTTACGTGGTGCACCTTCTCTATGTACTGTTTCAGGTCTTCTCTCACAATAAAACCTACTCCATTATTGCAGTTTGCACCTCCACTCCAAAACAACCGGAACCCTTCCTCAATCTTTTCTGTTTCCTTTCGACTTGGTTTAACTCAATCTCAAAAAGGCAGTGTCCTTTTTCCATGTATTCTGTTAGTTCTAGTGTACCGAACAATTTGGCCGTGCGGTTAGGGTCGCGCAGCTGTGAACTTGCATTAGAGAGATAGTGGGTTCGAACCCTGGTGTCGGCAGCCTTGAAGATGGTTTTCCATGGTTTCCCATGTCACACCAGGCAAATGCTGGGGATGTACCTTAATTAAGGCCACGGTCGCTTCCTTCCCACTCCTAACCCTTTCCTAGCCCGTAGTCGCCAGAAGACGTATGTGTGTCAGTGAGATATAAAGCCAGTTGTAAAAAAGTTCTTCTGTCTTGCCATTAAGGGTCAAGACATTCATGGTTTTCATTATTGGTTGCCCATATTTCTCAACTCCCTCACAACCAAATCACCACAAACTGCACGCCGCTTATGGTAGGACGCCCTTACTGTCTCCAAGGCCTCAACTCACTTTCAGTCATTTTATAGGCTGTTAATACAATGGGCTCACCACACCTAAAGGCATTTTATAGCTACTGCCAGAATTCTTTCAGGCCACCCCTAACATGCTGAAACAGATGCATTTTGCAGCCATCCCTAACATGAAATGCACTGCTAGATGGACTTTCGTTGTATTACCTCAACCAAGGGACCACCAGCCCTCCTAAAGAGCCTCATCTGCACGAAGCCTTTGGCCTCTTTAGATTGTACTCATATTTATCCCCAAGTCTAGTGCTTCCTCTTCCGCTGTCTCCACCATCTCTGCCATAGATGCCGTTGAGGTCTTCACTCGTAACCACACACTGGGATCCTTACCAGATGTTACACACCAAGTCAGTGTGCTCTGGGACTCACATTGGCAGGGGTGCCACTCCTTGGGTAGGGCTGCCTCTGAAGAGGGTCCCTATGTGCTACCTGACCTACAAACTACAGTAGGTGCAATGAATATGGTATGAAAATTAGCCTTTCCAAGACTAAATTGATGTCAGTAGGTAAGAAATTCAAGAAAATCGAATGTCACATTTGGGGGACAAAGCTGGAACATGTAGATGATTTCAAGTATTTAGGTTACGTGTTCTCCCAGGATGGTAGGAGAGTAAGGAAGATTGAAGGTGCAGTACAGCTAATGCAGTGAGCTTGTAGTTGCGATCAACAGTATTCTGTAAGAAGGCAGTCAGCTTCCAGACGAAACTATCTTTACATCCGTCTGTTTTCAGTAGTGATGGGATATTCAATTCATTTTACTGCATCGATTCTTTTGATTCCGTTTACTTTACTGAATTGATACAGTGAACCGATTCACGGCACATTAGAGTCGCCGTTCTTATTATATATGTGTGGTGTGTATGTGTGTGTACTGATAAGAGACCTGCAGCAACATTTAGTGCTTGCTGCTGCCATCTGGTCTTCATTCTATGAACTGCTTTCCTATGCGTCATCTAGCTTTCAGATTGAGATTTCTTCTGCAGCCACCTCATTGCATCAAGTTTTGTTGTTACAAAGCCTTACCTCCACAGTAACAACTCCATTAAATAAGTATATAGAATAAGATGAAAAAATCTGTACACATAATCATCAAAGATCTGCATTTAGAGCTGTCGCCCAGGTGAGCGATTCCCTATCAATTGTTTGCCTAGTCTTTTCACAAATGATTTCAAAGAACATGGACATTTCATTGTATTCACGGTAAGTACGTAATACAAAACGAATAAGTTATAAAATGAAATGCTGGAAAAAAATAGGTACTTGTGCAGTACTATACATGCTTATTATATTACAGCACAAAATTTACGTAGTTAATAATAATAATAATAATAATTGACACAACTCAAATTTTCTATACAGACTTGTGATTTTTTCACAGTTCTCAGAAAAGTAACAACTCCACTAAATATAGAGAATTGTACAAATATCTGTGTATACAATAAGTAGCCTACATATTAACATAAAACAAATATTAAAAATGAATGCATATAAAATTACCTCTCCGGTACATCAGTTCTTCCTTATTAAGTTACAGTACAAAAATTACGCACCGGGCGAGTTGGTCGTGCGGTTAGGGGTGCGCAGCTGTGAGCTTGAATCCTGGAGATAGTGGGTTCGAATCCCACTGTCAGCAGCCCTGAAGAAGGTTTTCCGTGGTTTGCCATTTTCACACCAGGCAAATGGTGCGACATAAAGCCACTAGCAAAAAAAAATATTATGTACTGATTAATAATAATAATAATAATAATAATAATAATAATAATAATAATAATAATAATAATGCCTCGCATTTGCAGATGGTATAATCTTTTTTGCAGAGAATTTGCAAATTGCAGCTAAGCAAATTGAAGTCCTCAGAGAAACAGCAGAAAAAAACAGGATTGCAAATATCTTTTGAGTTACATGAACATAAATACTACTGACCCAACCTGGACAATGAGGACAAAGTATGGTGACATCAAAAGAGCTACAAAATTCAAGTACCTAGGAGAGATTTTGACTCCAAACATGAATGAGAAAGCAGCAATTCAAGAATGTGCAAGAAAGATGGAAACTGCATTTAGATTATGTCAGAACACCTTCAAATCTAAGTCACTCTTATACCAGGCCAAATTCAAGCACTACAGCACGATAGTCAAACCTGAATGTTTATACGCAGCCAAGACAATAGCCACAAAGGGACTCTCAGATTTGGAAAAGAAAGAAAGAAAGGAGGTTCCTTAGAAAGGTTCTTGGACCCAGAAAATCCTCAGACAAGTTTTTCGTAGGAGACCAAACCAAGAACTATACCAACAATTTGAAAACATCACCACCAAAATGAAAAAGAGGAGATTGACATTCTACAGACATATTAAAAGGATGGGATCAGAGAGACTCGCCAACAGGATCCTCGTCTTCCCATGGGTAAAAGAAGTCCACCGAGATTTAGAAAATTGTGGGATCACTGCAGAAGATATAACAAACAGAAAAATCTTCAGGCAAAGGGTTGCGGAGGTGAAGGACCTAGCTGATGAGAAAACGAGGAAGAATAGAGTATTCTTGGCAGAAGAACGAGCACGAGGAAGCCAACGGATGAAGGAATACGGGCGAAAGAGGAAGGAGAAAGAACTCGAGAAAACAATGGAAGTTGCATGATCATAGCCCATAGATGGCTGAAATAATAACAATAATAATAACAATAATAATAATAATAATAATAATAATTTTAACTAGCATAACTCAAATTTTATAAACTAACGGTTTTTTACAGTTCTCTAAAAGTCACAACTCTAATAAATAATCAACAAAATTATTGTAAATCAATATTATAATTTAATTTGTTTCATTATGCTTTGTTATTGTGGCATCCTTCAATGAGGGAAGGTTTGTAAATAAAAAAAGTACAGAATTAGATATAAAAATACCTCTGTTCACAATAATAACCTACATATTACATATATGTCAAATAAGATGCTTTACATTGCACCGACACAAATAGATCTTATGGTGATGATGGGATAGGAAAGGGCTAAAAGTGAGAAGGAATTGGCCGTGACCTTAATAAAGGTACAGCACCTGCATTTGGCTGGTGTAAAAATGGGAAACCACAGAAAACTAACTTAATGGCTGCCAGCGGGAGGATACAAACCCACCATCCCTCGAATGCAAGCTCATAGCTATGGGACCCTAACTGCACGGCCAACTCGCTCAGTCACCTTTGAAAATATGTCCTTTTCAATCAGCAGAGGGTTTTTTAAATCGTCATATTTTGTATAGGCTATCCGAGTTGTACAGTAGCCCACTGGTTTTCTGATTCAACATATTTAAACTGTCGATCAGTTGGCTCGCTTACTGTCCAGTATACTGGTGATCTCGTGATCCGACTATTGAAGTATTATGCAATGATGCGACCTACGAATTGAGAGAATACAGAGTGGTTCTTTTCAGTATAAAACAGACAATTTCGAGTGGTCATGAGGATGACTCATAATTATGAAGTAGGCTAGAGAACCGAGTTGGATTACTTGTCGAATGTCAACTAAGTTATAATACTGATTCATTAAAGTAATAAATAGAATAATCTAATAATAGCCTACTTACTAGCTAGGAATTATGTTTTGACGTTTTTAACACTGCAAATACAGTAAATCCCATTATTATTTAAACCTCCCTGTAAGAAGAGGACAGTGAATGCAGATGGGTATTATTTTCAAATGTGCTGAGAGCAAGAGTCCATTATAGCATACGATTCTTTCAGTGTGCCATGGCTCTATATGTCTCACTGCATCGGAAATTTGGCTCCCCGCCAACGTCCAGTGTACCGATAACGGACCTCATGTGTGTTGTGTCTTACTGATCCGTGAGTGCGCCACTCTGCACTGTCTGCTGCGAGTCAGCTGAGCCATGTCCCATGGAGTTGACGTTCCTGTGAATCGATTCACTCAGACACTTGAATGAATCAATACACTGCTTTGAATCATACATATAAATTATAAACATAAAAATTTTCCACCTATTTAATACATAGTTTTATTTACACTGCGTGTATTTACATTACATGGGTTGCTTGGGACTAGTTTCAACCCTACTTGGGGTCATCATCAGCTGTATTAAGGGACACTGGGACTGAAATTTTGGCGAAATATATGTAAAATATTGATTTTCGGCTTTTTCCATATTAATACACCCCTAACCCCCGCGGATCAGATAGCAGTGTTTTCATCCAAATTCCTCCATTTTTAAAGCTCTAGCGTAGCTTTTAAATGCCTGGCGTGCAGTCCTTTAAACGCCCACTTTCATTCGACTCACGATCAGCGCACATTAGTGGTGTATTCAAGCAGATTTCACGATTTCATTTCATAAGAATAATTCAAAAAGGCCTCCTACATTTGTCGGTCTGCATTTTGTTGCTTTCTAGTGGAGGAAGTAGGCACTTTTACTACGTAAACTATATAAGAACTACAAAAGTTTGAAAAATCTGAATGAAAATTACAGGTGGTGGTGTGGCCTTGCATAATATATTGAGTAAATTTTTATGCCTATTTTCAAAGACAGTGATCACTTATTAAAGAAATATTTATTAGTTTCAACATTATTTATGACTATTTCTGTACATACCATGTGCAAATCCTGTTTGTTTACAAACAAGTTGTTTTCCAGTTTGATTGTGTTGAGGTATTGTAGTATTTTCTACTATTGTTTGGTGTTGTTCTGTGGTGAAATGCATACAATAAGTTCTCAGTGGCATAAGCCAAAATCCAAAAGTAGGAGAAAACAAGAAATTTCTTTGAGATTCTCAGCTGGCAATACAGGTTATAAGCATTGTCCATTATTTTAAAAAATTGCTTTTTTCTCTGTTTCATTTTTCAGGCATTCAAAATGTTACACGCATCATAAATCTTACGATATTGCTTTCAAAATTTGCATGTATTATCTTCATTGCATTGACTATAAACCTGCGGATCGATTTTTGGATTGCACTTTTGGTCTGGCTGCAAAAAATTTCAAACTTAAAAAATTGAAGATTTTTTGTAGATTAAAAACTTGGATATGAAAAAAATTTATTTCTTCATACTCATTAATGCAATTCGAAAAAGAATCCGTAGGTTTCTTCCAATTGTATTAATGCAATAGAATGTTACCTAAAAGTTACACTATCTTGATTGGTGTAATGCGGCAGACCTTTATAAATATTGAATAATTTGCACATGAAAATGTATAAAATAATTAATATCTCAAGAACTAATCAACTTGCAATGCTCAAATTTACCACAGTGGTTTATGTTATGACTATTCATAAGCATACAAAATTTCAAAGCTGTACCTCAGTTTATATAGAATTTGGAAATTTCAGTCCCAGTGTCCCTTAAAACAATACACAAATATTTGACAAAATCCTAAAACATGTTTCTAATGAGCAGTAAAACACTATGAAACAAATATACAATTAACACTATGATGTGTGGTTGAATTAGGCAAAGTGCTATGGTGCTAAAAATGTTGCATATGAAAGTGAAATATTACGTGTGACAATAGGTGAGCCATATATAATACAAGTACACAAATACGTTAAAAAGTCTGATTATAGAAGTACAAATGAGATGCTCTATGTTGTGGATCGACTTGAGTCGAATTTTTTAGACACATGGTATAAAGTAATAAATAGAATAATCTAATAATAGCCTACGTACTTACTAGCTAGGTACTTTGGAATTATGTTTTGACCTTTTTAATGACTGCAAATACAGTAAATACAGTAAATAAAACTATGTACTGAATAGGTGGAAAATTTTTATGTTTATGATTTATATGTAATCTCAGTTCAATAGGGACCAATAACATGAAGTTCATAACCCTTCATTTGAATCATACACTCAGTAGCCAACACTAGTTTTCAGACCAACTTTGCTTTAAGGGAGTGAAAGCTGGGTGAACTCAGGATATCTCTTTTCATAAGTTAGAAGTAACAGACATAAAAGTAGTAAGAATGATTACTGGTAAAAAATAGGCTGGAACAATGGCAGGAGGGTGCTCAAAATGAGGAGATAATGGCTAAGTAAGGAATGAACTTGATGGATGAAGCTGTACACATAAACCAGATTCGATGGTAGGATCATGTCAGGTGAATGGAGGAGGATAGGTTACCTAGGAATATAATGGACTCTGTTATGGAGTGTAAGGGAAGTAGAGGGAGACCAAGACAATGATGGTTAGACTCATTTTCTAATGATTTATAGATAAGAGATATAGAACTAAATGAGGCCACAGAACTGGCCTTAAATTTCGTCTTTCTGCCAACATGATATGTCACTCGGAAATACCAGAATTTTCTGCAGCCTGTACATTATTAGTACATATTGCCTTGCATAAAACTTCCAATTTGCGTTCTCCTTTATTTAACTGAAGTGACAAATACTCTCTTCTATCTACACAGTCCACTATAACTGGAATAGTGTTCAAAACTGAATACTTTAACACAATGAAACCAACAGATCACAATCCACAAATTGGAAAAAATTGTCAAATCTCAAGAAGTTTCAGTTTATTTGTGACCTTGTGCTCAGCTGTGATACACATGGAGGCCGCCACCACAACAAGGCAGTATAGTTGGTGAATGATACAAACAGACCTTCACAAAAATGTGTCGTTAAAGGTTAGGTTGCACATATAAGACAACTACAATTTTCATTAGTACTTTTTTGTAATAATATTAATTTCATATGGCTATTTCTAGCCAAATGCAGTGCTTGTAAGGCAGACTATCCGATGAGGGTGGGCAGCATCTGCCATGTATAGGTAACTGCATGTTATTGTGGTGGAGGATAGTGTTATGTGTGGTGTGTGAGTTGCAGGGATGTTGGAGACAGCACAAACACCCATTCCCCGGGCCAAGGGAATTAACCATTTAAGTTTAAAATCTCCGAACCAGCCGGGAATCAAACTCGGGACGCTCTGGACCAAAGTCCAGCACGCTAACCTTTTAGCCATGGAGCTGAACACTTTTTTTTGTAAATAACATGGGCCAATATGATAATTAATTGTATACATGTATAAGAGTGTAGTGTGATTAAATCTATTCTTATGTAGATATCTGTAACTCATATGTATCTGACAGGACTTATCAGTGCTGTCACCTGGCCAGCCTCCTTGATGACTCTTGCATCAGTAATTGACAACCCTTGGGGAGTATGCTGCCGGCGGTCAGCTGAAGTTGGCAAGCAGTTAGCAGAGGTTTGGAAATTTTTAATCATTTTGTATCAAATGTATTTGTTAACATCAAATGAAGGATATTTTTCTATGAATTCTCATTTATGTGAACATTTACATCAAAATGTATGCTTTTAACCTAATCATCTTGGGTGACGAGACAGGGCTGTTGCATCTTAATTGGCCTTCAACGGTGGTAACGAGTCTTGCCTGCCAAGCAACAGGCTGTTACATTTCTGCTTGTAGTTTGGCTACTCCTACAAGTACCGCCAATGTTTAAATTTCTATGAATAGCTCAGGAATGTGGCTGCCCTACCTTTGTGCTTGTTATTGTTTGTACCGTTATCCTCCGTTTCCTTTAAGTCTGAGAATTAGCAGCAATATTCCCTTAGTGTGTATATCCTTCAGTTCATTATGGCTTGTGGGTGGTGAATATGACTTAATTCAGAGTGTTTTAGATGGTGGATCAGAAGTAGGTAAATGTGTTAAATGAAGAGAATGAGCATGATTGTAAATAATAATTTATTTGAGGTTGACAGCTCACAGCAATAATAAGATTACGGTTGATTTAATGAAGCCACGATTATAACAAGTGAGCGAAATTGATAAATGAAGAGAATTAGCATCATAAATATTAATTTAAGCAGGTTGACAGCTCTTAGTGATAGTGAGATTATGGTTGATTTAATGAAGCGACGATGAAAATATGTGAGAAGGGACAAAGGAGACTGGATGTGAGTGGCAGAGGACAACAGCCCAACTGTTCAGTCATTCATTCCTTCCTTCATTCATATGAAAATTGTGAGGTGTCCAAAATTCTTCTAAATAAGTTTTAGGATTGTCGTATGTCAGTGTTTTCAGTTTACTGTAACTGTACACAAGTACAATTCCCGATTTTAGGTTAGGAAATTTTCGTAAAATAATTTGTAATATAAAGTAGTCAGTATCATGTGTTTGTGTCAATATGTAAGAAGTGTTACAAGAATAATTTGTAGTTAGGGAATATTGAACATGTATATCCTTTTGTTTGTATAACTTTTAATTTGGGTAAGAGTCTGTACACATTGCCTAGTAGTGAAGAATGTGCAACAGTGATTATATCAGTAAAGAAGGTTGAAGTTGGTTGAAATTGTTGCAACAGGTGGCTTGGAAACCCAGAGAACAGCTGGGAAGTATAGGTTGAAGATGATAATTCATCAGTGTGGATGAAAACTAGAGTTTGCTTATTTGCATATCGGCCTCTTGGTAACCATCCGAAAGCTCTGATTTTGAATGAGTTTGCGTTGTCTGAGAGATACTTGAAAATGTTTCAGTTAGAGCGTTGCTACCGGTGGTCTTTTGGCAGACGCTATGCCAAGTGGAGCAATCCTATATATACGTGTACGTGCGCTCGACGAGTTGACTATTGTTTATGGAGTGATTACCGTACATACCCATTACAGAGCGAGTAGTGTTGAAGAACCTTGTTTGTAGCGTCATCACTGTATCATTACGGAGCAGACTACGAAGTCATTATGAACGTATTACGAGGTTATGCGAAGTCATTCCGGTGGGTGTGCTGTGGAAGGCGCTACATAGTGTTAATTTGTCAGTCATACTTTGGTTTATTCCTCTCCAAGATGATGCACAATGTGTGTGGTAGTTTATATGTGTAATCTGGAGGTAATATGTTGTGCACAGAACTGATTGTGGCTAGGTGAAACCGTAAACCAAGTGTTTTTTTACTTGTACATTCTTTGACTAATACGTCATACGACATGGTTGTCATTATTTATTAATTCCAAAGTAGCCATTTCACATTGTGAAGGTGTATGGTCCTAGTCTTGGGATTGGTCTTTTTTTGTACTGTTATAACACCTGGCACAGTGATGGTGCTATTTTGTTCATGTAATTAAGATGAAGAATGGACAGTCATCTTACCCGCATGAATTCATCAGTCTGAAGCGTGCCCTTCAGTACTATGTATGACCGGATGAGTTGGTTGTTGGCAGCCTGAAGATAGTTTTCCGTGATTTCCCATTTTCATATCTTAATTAAGGCCACGGCCACTTCCTTCCCACTCGTAGCCCTTTCCCTTCCCATCGTTGCCATGAGACCTACTGTATCTATGTCAGTGTGACGTAAAACAATTTGTTAAAAAAGAAAAAAAAGAACTATGCAAGGTTCTAGATTGTAGGTGTTTGTGGATGTTTATTTTTGGTAAGTGGCAAAACGAGTTGGTCTCATCATGTGATGATTATTGTTGGTGTTTATTTTGTTTTGATTATTTTGTTTTGGGAGTAAATTCTAGTAGTGAAACTTATAGTAAATCTTTTATTGGTGGAGTAAGGAAAAGCCTGGCATGCTACCCACATTTATTTTCAGGGTTAAATAGTAGGAGGTAAGGTAAAGAAGCAAGTTTAGAGCCTCGTCAGCCTGATGATTGTCACCTTGGGAGGAGGAGATCTTTCATGCTCTACAGCAGGGCCTCTCAAACGCCCAAAATCTCACGCGTGGAAATCGAGGCACAAGAGCTCTGTGCACTGTGCATCGGTCCTGCTCGGTTCAGCTCGGACCAACGCTTCGTCTCTAGGCTACTCGGCTAAGCTCGGCTCTACTTGGCTCAAGTCAGCTCAGATTTTAAGCACTATGGAGCAAATGTGGTAGAGGGAGACAGGGGAAGCGATTGAGACAGGCGTGAGGAAAGAGAGAGTAAGCGCTATTGCTCCAAATCGAGGAGTAGGGGGTCTGCATTTTGGTCAACCAAGGGAAGTCGTCTTTTGCACAGTGCATGCACCCTGAGAGGCCCTGCTCTACAGAGTCAATTATTCCTGTCAATCTTTTGCAGGTGGCACCCAATTTTGTTATTTATATTTTATTCTAGTTACAAATTATTCATTTCATGTTTTAATTCCACTGAGTAGTTACAATACTGACCCTCTCTTTTCAGTAATAGTGTGCAAAACAAATGGATATGTTAATAAACTGTTGTCTAACCAAAGTAAAAAGAAAATGGTAGATGATGTTTGGTAGTTTAACCTGTTAGCACCCAGAAAATAGGTTTTTCAATTTTGATTTATATTTTCATTATTTTATGATGGTTAAGGTATATGAATGGGGAAAATATCACAATCTTTTCAAACAAGAACTTACTTTACAAGACATTAGCTGATATCATATAGTATCACTGGACAGTAAAATTACTACCATTGTCAGTCAAGTGATAATATTGTTCCAACAAATTTCCTTTCATTGAAGAGCTGACAAGGACATTGTTAATGTCTTCACTAGCTTTCCAGTAACCCTCTTTGAAGAAAAATGATTGTACCCATTTAGAATCAAAATAGAAATGAGCCATTGTAGTTTTGGCATGGTTATTTCAGGGTTGGTTTGATTTTGGTACTGTGCATATTGCTTGCTGTCTTCGGCAAGGTATTCTAGTGTTTTGTCATCAGAAAACAGTTCAAATAAATCAACACAGGACATATTTGAAAAGGTTGTGTGGTCAGCGGAGGGAATTTCAACATGTTTTAAGTCATCATCAATCAATGCATAAATAGCTGAGTTGGCTTATCTTTCTAGAATTTACTCAGGAGTTTCTTTTTGAGGTGGTTGTTTTTGTTGTTGATTTTTCTCCATAGGCTGCGTGGATGGTGAGAAGGTCCCAGAGGAAATTCCAGGAGGTTCATAATCTCTTCCAGTACGCTCATTGTTTGCTAAGCATATTTCAGCTGCAGCACGCAACTGATGTCCAATTAGATTATAAACCCTTCCTCCATCATCTTCATTGGCTGAATCTTCATCTGTGTCAACATTACTATCCAGTGGTCCAATAAATATATCTTCAGTTTGATCTCCTAACTTCTCATCTACTTCTGACATAGGCCCTATCCATTACTTCTGATAAGGTCAATAATAAAAGATAGATAAATAAATGAATAAATAAATAAATAAATAAATAAATAAATTTAGGCCTTTGTAACCAAATACATTTACACACATGCGTAGCCTTTGAGTGTACAATATAACAAATCAGGTGTAATACAGTATTTTAAAAAATTACGTGATCAATTTCTTGATATCGTAAACACCCAGTGATATACGGTATCATGCACTTAGGGGCTTTCCTGTATTATCACAATTAACATTGTTGAAATTCAAACGTTACACAAGATTTCTTTGATTCATTGTTAACATTATAATATACTGATTAGAAAGAAATAACCGGATGAGTTGGTCATGTACTTAGGGCCGCACAGCTGTAAGCTTGCATCTGGGAGATAGTGGATTCGAACCCCACTGTCGGCAGCCCTGAATCAATCAATCAGTACTGATCTGCATTTAGGGCAGTCGCCCATGTGGCAGATTCCTTATGTGTTGTTTTCCTAGCCTTTTCTTAAATGATTTCAAAGAAATTGGAAATTAATTGAACATCTCCCTTGGTAAATTATTCCAATCTGTAACTCCCCTTCCTCTAAGTGAATATTTGCCCCAATTCGTCCTCTTGAATTCTAACTTTATCTTCATATTGTGATCTTTCCTACTTTTAAAGACGCCACTTGAACTTATTCGTCTACTAATGTCATTCCACGCCATCTCTCCGCTGACAGCTCGGAACATACCACTTATGATGTAAAAATACATTGGTTTATTACAATCCACCTATTCAATACATAATTAGCTTAGTTAGGATTATAACCTTACTAAATTGTTATACATGGTACTATATAATATTAACATTAGCCTGGTTGGCCATTACATTACAAGTAACTGTTCTCATTTTAGAACCCGTACTGATGATCAATTATGATGTAAAAATAAAATGGTTTATTACAATCTACCTATTCAATACATAATTAGCTTAGTTAGGACTTATTCCTTTTTGCTCACGGCTTTACGTCGCACCGACACAGATAGGTCTTATGGCGACGATGGGATAGGAAAGGCCTAGGAGTTGGAAGGAAACGGCCATGGCCTGAATTAAGGTACACCCCCAGCATTTGCCTGGTGTGAAAATGGGAAACCACATAAAACCATTTTCAGGGCTGCCAACAGTAGGATTCAAACCCACTATCTCCTGGATGCAAGCTCACAGCCGCGCGCCCCTAACCGCACGGCCAACTGGTCCGGTTAGTTAGGATTACATCCTTACTAAATTGTTACTATGTAATATTAACATTAGCCTGGTTGGCCATTACATTACAAGTAACTATTCTCATTTTAGAACCCATATTGAAGTTCAGTTATGATGTAAAAATACAATGGTTTATTACAATCCACCTATTCATTACATAATGTAATGTAATGGCCAGCCAGGCTAATGTTAATATTATATAGTACCATGTATAACAATTTAGTAAGGATGTAATCCTAACTAAGCTAATTATGTATTGAATAGGCGGATTGTCATAAACCAATTTTTTTTTTTTCATCATAATTGATCTTCAATATGGGTTCTAAAATGAGAATAGTTACTTGTAACATACCACTTAGTCAAGCAGCTTGTCTTCTTCTCCCAATCCTTCCCAGCCCAAACTTTGCAACATTTTTGTAATGCTATTCTTTTGTCGAAAATCACCCAGAACAAATCGAGCTGCTTTTCTTTGGAATTTTTCCAGTTCTTGAATCAAGTAATTCTGGTGAGGGTCCCATACACTGGAACCATACTCTAGTTGGAGTCTTACCAGAGACTTATATGCCTTCTCCTATACATCCTTACTACAACCCCTAAACACCCTCATAACCATGTGCAGAGATCTGTATCCTTTATTTACAATCCCATTTATGTGATTACCCCAATGAAGATCTTTCCTTATATTAACACCTAGATACTTACAATGATCCCCAAAAGGAATTTTCACCCCATCAATGCAGTAATTAAAACTGAGAGGACTTTTCCTATTTGTGAAACTCACAACCTGACTTTTAACCCTGTTTATCATCATACCATTGCCTGCTGTCCATCTCATAACATTATTGAGGTCATGTTGCAGTTGCTCACAATCTTGTAACTTATTTATTACTCTGTACAGAATAACATTATCCGTAAAAAGCCTTACCTCGGGTTCCACTTCTTTACTCATATCATTGATATATATAAGGAAACATAAAGGTCCAATAATACTGCTTTGAGGAATTCCCCTCTTAATTATTACAGGATCAGATAAAGCTTCACCTACTCTAATTCTCTGAGATATATTTTATAGAAATATAGCAACCCACTCACTCACTCTTTTGTCTAGTCCAGTTGCACTCATTTTTGCCAGTAGTCTCCCATGATCCACCCTATCAAATGCTTTAGACAGGTCAATCGCAATACAGTCCATTTGACCTCCTGAATCCAAGATATCTGCTATATCTTGTTGGAATCCTACAAGATGAGCTTCAGTGCAATAACCTTTCCTAAAACCGAACTGCCTTCTATCGAACCAGTTATTAATTTCACAAACATGTCTAATATAATCAGAAAGAATGCCCTCCCAAAGCTTACATGCAATGCATGTCAAACTGACTGGCCTGTAATTTTCAGCTTTATGTCTATCACCCTTTCCTTTATACACAGGGGCTACTATAGCAACTCTCCATTCATTATAGTTCCTTTTCCATGGTTTCCCATTTTCTCACCATGCAAATCCTGGGGCTGTACCTTTAGTTAAGGCCACGGCCGCTTCCTTCCCACTCCTAGGCTTTTCCTATCCTATCGTCGCCATAAGACCTATCTGTGTCAGTGCGTCATAAAGCCAATTGAAAAAAAAAAAAGAAAGAAAAAAAAAAAGGAAAGAAATAATAGGTAATATGGGCAATATTATACTTACGCGTATTGAACGTCTATGATTTTCGCTCCTGAAAATCACAGCTGAATTTGTGCAACTTATCCAGTCAACATACCACTCGTAAGTGTTGTAAGCTTCCTCAGGTGTATGCGTCACTTCAAACTGAAGAACATATAAAACCCCAATTGGAACTCACGCTTGTACCTGCTCAGTTGAACTTCTCCTACACTCTAATACCGTATGGTATCAGTGGACGCTAATGGGTTAACACTAGTTAGGGTGAGATGGAGGTTTATTTAGTTCTCTACATCTAACGGCACATGTGCAAAATCCCCGTGTTCAATTGTACTGTAGCAGACTTAAATGCCTCTTCCTATCCTGGAGTATTTTGAAGTTTATCACACCAAATCCTCATTCTGAAGCATCATTACCAGCGAATACAAATCCCCTCCATACTAAATTTAAAGAGTTTTGTATTGTAAGATGACTTCTGATAAGATTTGTTTTGATTTGCACCATAGTGCAGTGCAAAGCTTTAAACAATGTGGGTCAGGAGATCTAAATTCAGTTTCTGAGTGAACTCAGAAATCCTTTTAATGTGAGAAGAATAGCTTAATATTTGTGTTAAGACTTGTAGTTACTTCAGTTTCTTCATGCAGTGAAGGAAAATATTTCCTAAATAGATTATGCTCCATTTGTAAAATGTCACATATATGTCTGTTACATAAATCTAAAGAAATCTTCATAATCTCCTTAGCGTTTGTTCTGTGGAGCATGGCCCACTGTTTTGCAAGCCAATTTCCACTTAGTTGTATTGAGTACATCGTTTGGAACAAGATGAACATAGTGCCTTTCTTCTTGAATTTATTAACTTAACCATTGTGGTTTGATTTTATAACGGTCCGTATTGACTACAATATCTACTGCAATAAATATACATTTATTATATAAAATTAGCTTTGTCAATACTTAGAGATGTTTAATTAATTATTTTTACCTAATATACCGTACATGTTCTTGAAGGCAATCATGCCAGCATTTCTTGGACCGACCCGGTGGCCAGTTTCCAGAGGGTGTGATGCAAATTGCCGTCTTTACAATAGATGTACCTTCTCTACAAATTACGTGTCCATACCACCAAAGTCGGGTCTCACCTCTTGTCTATGCTCCTTAGCAGCCAGTAGAACATCGTCAGTATACGGGAATTATCATGGGGGGTGATGCCTGTATATCTGAGGTGACTGTATCCATACACAATATGAAGAGAAATGCTAATATGGCCGAACCCTGGTGGACAGCAATGGCGGTTAAATTCCAGCAGGGCATAGGACAGCACTAGTAGAGCTTTGATAGAACAAATTTATCTAGCGGACAGAGTCCTTAGGGATGCCTGTGTGATACCTTTCCCAGCCCCATGGTGTTGGAATGGCTTGTCCACCTCTTACTTGTCAATACTGCAAGTCCATAGATTTTAATCTTGGGTTGAGGGCTGGAACAGGGTTCACTCAGCCTTGTGACAAAGCTGAGGTGCTGGATGATATAAAAGACAGTGAACCCCAGTCATGAAAGCCTAACAATATGTCCAACTATGTCACCATGCTGACTGTGGTACAGCAATATCTGCTGGCTATTTCAGACTTCAGTGGGCCGGTCACAGATTGAAAATAACAGGCAGGCTGTGTGAATCTATAAATAATCACTGTGGGAAGAAGGACCTCTTGGGAGGCAAGATAAGATCTCCAGGCTGAGACTGCTGGTCTACTGTCAAGAACTTCCTGAAGACAGTTTCATGGAGGTAACCTGTTAGATCACGATATGATCTTCATGTCTCTTTGAGACCATGGAATGAGTAAACTACTTTATTGACATACAACGTGCACATTTTATTGTAAAGGAACACACTGAACTTATACAGAAGGTCGTTCAGGATCTCTGGTAGTGACGAGTTTGAAGGCCGTGGGTAGCGCTGATATCAACTTCAGCATGTCAAAATGGAGAGCGATGATTCACGTCAGTACTGAGAACGTGTGTGTAGAATTTCGTAACATTAGCTGCAGCGATGCCGAAGCGGATTGGCCCTTGCTGGGAGGGCTACATAACAGCCCTTTCCATTGCTAAATATAGCTATTCTGCAATCCAAGGAATGTGCAAGAAGCGTGAATTCTTGATATCAAAGAACGGGATCGGTACTGCATTGAATAAAAAAGGCAAAGACCGACTGGGCTTAATTCCAGAGGGATAATAACAGGCAAATCCACGACCAGCCACTCGCCAGGAGTGGTGATGAAAGTGAAGGCCCTTGTCTGAGGTGATAACCCTGCCCCCGAAAAGACTATCGCACGTAAGTTGGGGATGTCTATGTCAGCAGGTAACACCATAATCAACAAGGACCTCTAATTAGAAAAGCAGCACAAGCGCCGCGTTCACAAGCTGTTGCCTCGTCACATTTCGGAACGTTGCACTAACGCAAGAAAGCTGTATGCGGGCTATCTGGCAGGGGACAGATGGAAAATGTGGTGACATTAGACGAATTATTTGTACCTTAGTGATTGTAATAAATCTCCCTTGATTTACTACCATCCTAGAGACAAAAAAAAAAAATTATCAGACATTGCATCAAGAATGCCAGAAAAGTTTTCCAAGGGGTTTCATGATCATCGCTGGATACTGCGATACTGCTGTAATGTCAAGTTAACCATTTGTCACGTCACTAATAATGTGAAGGTGAACTCCACATACTATCAGCAGAGCCCTGCGCGGATATTCAAAATATCTGCATACGCAAATGGTTATCCGCATCTGCAAAATAGTTATCCACGGATAATTTAAATATTTAACTACAGTATATTACACCCAAGGTATAGAAACGGATAGATCTGTTAACATAATACAATAATACTGGGCAACAGAACCCCTACAGTCACAGGTTTATGAGGGATTTTCTCTTGCGACAACTACCAACGTATTGATCTTTGTTCCTTCCTTCCATTAATTGCCTAAGAGCCAGTTAGGCTTAGGTCAGATTTACGGCTTGTTCATCTGAAGGCTCTTTATATATCAGCATTCTCCCATACCAGTGTCAAGGGTCTCCTAACCACAAGCAAAAATAAGAGTATACCTGAGTGAAAATCAATAAGCATCATTATCTAGAAATTATCAGCAAAATTATCCGCACTGCCATACAGTTTGTATCCACCAAGACGCTAACTTCGCGAATATCCGTGCAGGGCTCTAACTATGAACAAGAGGTTTTAACACCCATTTATAACACAGATAACCAGCACTGTATGGGAGGGTGAGAAATCACGTATGGGTACATCAAAATAAAGCATCAAGCCACTCCTCTTGTTCGACTCGCCTGCTCTTAGAGAGAATGGAGATGGAAACTGGAATCCATGCAATTCCTTTTACTGACATTACGGTGAAGGCACCCGATGGTCACCCATGGACTTCTGTGCATTTGGACTCCTAAAATGGGCCTTAAGAAATAGATGTCCATGCACTATCAATGGCCTCTGGTAAGCCTGTCAGGAGGAGTGGGATAAGATAGACATGTTAGCTCTGTGAAAAAGTCTGCTGCAATGGAAATAACGTTCTCAGGCTGTAGCTAAAAATGCTGGCTTTCCAATCAAGAATCGAGGGGCCGATGACCTAGATGTTAGGTCCCTTTAAACGACAATCATCATCATCATCATCACCAATTGAGCATGATTATTAGTGGAGACATGGCTTTTCATAAGCTAATTATCCTTCAAACATCATCCCCAGAGATCCCGAATGACCTTCTGTATTACTGATAGAAATCAGTACTGCTAATGAAGAACTCTTTGGATGTCGCAAAGCTGATGAATTTGATTCTGTTTTCATTACTCACTGTGCATGCATGTGTTCACCACTGATTTGCATTTAGGGCTATCGTCCAGGTGTTAGATACACTATCAATTGTTTGCCTAGTATTTTCTTAAATGATTCCAAAGAAGTTGCAAATGTATTGAAGATCTTCCTTGGTAAAAGATTCCAATTAGCAGCTCGTCTCCTTATTCCCAAGTCTTTCCTGAAAAAAATGTTTTGCAACACTTTCATAACAGAATTTTGTCAGAAATCACCCAGAACGATTTGTGCTGTTTTTCTTTGGATCTTTTCCCGTTCTTGAATCAGGTAATACTGGTGAGGGTCCCATACACTGGAACCATACTCAAACTGGGATCTTACCAGTGACTTATATGCCCTCTCCTTTACATTCTTACTAGAGTTCTTCATTAGCAGTACTCATTTCTATCTTCTATTCTTACTACTTTAACACACAGGTATTTACAGTGATCCCCCATGAGTTACTTACACCCGATCAACACACAAATTAAAACTGGGAGGACTTTTCCTCTTGATGAAATTTGCAACCTGACCTTTTACCACATTCATCATACAATTGTCTGCTGTCTGTCTCACACATTGTTGAGGTCTTTTTACAATTGCTCTCAATCCTATAACTTATTTCTTACTCTATACAGTATAACATCATCCACAAAAAGCCTTATCTGTGATTCTAGTTCATTACTCATATAATTTATTTATACAAGAGACCGGGCAAATTGGCCGTGCAGTTAGGGGCGAACAGCTGTGAGCTTGCATCCAGGAGATAGTGGGTTTGAACCCCACTGTCGGCAGCCCTGAAAATGGTTTTCCATGGTTTTCTATTTTCACACCAGGCCGTACCTTAATTAAGGCCACGGCCACTTCTTTCCAGTCCCATCATCGCCGTAAGACCTATCTGTTTAAAGATAAAAATTTCATAATGTTCCGTATTGAAATGTATCACAATGAAATTGAAATAATAAATAAGCTAGTTCAACCTATTCAATACAAATAAATATGAAATGTAGTGTTACATTCCTATTTAATTATAAGTGGAAGCGGTACCGGTTTCTACCCCAATCCGGGTCATCATCAGCCGAATAAAACGCAAAAAACAATGCATAGGTAAGAAAGAAATTAAAAATCAAGTCCCCACAAAAACAGTTGAAGAGGCAAAATAAAACAATGGGGATAGGCACTGTAAAATTCAGAAGAAGTAGAAGGTAAGTCACTTAAAAGAAGCAAGGCGCAATCTTCTGAACAGCAGCATAGCACATGCAACATTCGGCATTGTCTCATAATGTTTACGAGAAGCGGAGAACAGTTAAATGAGCCAGCTTGCATACACTATCAGGCGCGAAGTCGCAACACAATCCAACAAATGTGAAGATGCAAGATCGTGCAGAAGCCAAAGACGTGTAGCTCAATTGAAGTAAATTGCCAGCTCCCGAAGATCAGCGCAACATATTCAACGTCAGGCACTGTGCTTTCAAACGCCTACTGAACTTGATGAATAGCTTAATGATCCGACGTTGAATATGTCGCGCTGATCTTCGGGAGCTGGCAATTTACTTCAATTGATATACTCGTCTTTGGCTTCTGCACGATCTTGCATCTTCACATTTGTTGGATTGTGTTGTGACTTCGCGCCTGATAGTGTATGCAAGCTGGCTCATTTAACTGGTCTCTGCTTCTCGTAAACATTATGAGACAATGCCGAACTTTGCATGTGCTATGCTGCTGTTCAGAAGATTGCGCCTTGCTTCTTTTAACTGACTTACCTTCTACTTCTTCTGAATTTTACAGTGCCTATCTCCATTGTTTTATTTTGCCTCTTCAACTGTTTTTGTGGGGACTTGATCTTTAATTTCTTTCTTACCTATGCATTGTTCTTTGTGTTTTATTCGGCTGATGATGACCCGGATTGGGGTCGAAACCGGTACCGCTTCCACTTATAATTAAATATGAATGTAACACTACATTTCGTATTTATTTGTATTAAATAGGTTGAACTGCCTTATTTATTATTTCAATTTCATTGAGACCTATCTGTGTCGGTGCGACATAAAGCAGCTTGTAAAATATGTGTGTATATATATATATAAGAAAACATAAATAACATAAATGTCCAATATTACTACCTTGCAAAACCTGCTTCTTGTATCCTGATTGTGGGTTTTAAATCTTTCCTTCCTTCCTTCCTTCCTTCCTTCCTTCCTTCCTTCCTTCCTTCCTTCCTCGCTCCTTTCCTTTCTTTCCTTCCCCTCCCTTCCCTTCCCGCCCTCCACACTTCCTTCCGTCCTTCCTTTTCTTGAGCTCCCTTCTCCTCCCTCCTTCCTTCCTTTTATTGAGCTCTCTTCTGTTGGTTTATAATACTTGATGAAAGGATATTGTGCATGTTTGGTGTTTTTTGAGTGTATTGATATTTTTGGTCATACTGATGTGCATTCTGACACATTGATATATTCAGTGTAATTTTTACTTGCAATTTACTCCTTGAAATAAATTATAATAATTACTTTCTAGAATTTGAAAATTTGGAGCCTTAACACTTGCAAGGTGTTGCACCAAGGGTATAAAGCCAAGGACATGATGCAAACTCATTAATTTACTTGCAGCTTAATTTTTATTACTGGTTGAGAATTAGACAGTTATGTACTATGTGGTCAAGAACAGAACCAGAATAAACTTGATGGCAAAGCGGTTAAGAAATTTTCATTCCCCTATTTGAATAAATATTTTGAATTAGGCCTAGTTGGCCCTGAAAATAATTAAGATAAGCATGTGATATGTGAACTTTAATTGGGAGCAATCATTTTTGAAGTTTGTTTGGTCTCACTTAGTGATGATAGCCACTTAATATCACTATGCTAAATATATATATATAAAAAGTAGAATAATGTCTTCTTCCTTGCAAACTTTGACATTATGTGAAAACAATTTCAGTGATTTTTGTCATGTAATTGTAATTTTACTTATTACTTGTTGAAAATGTAATTAGTAATTGAGTAAAATATCTCTCAGGTAACTGTAATTCAGTCCAGTTACTTTTTTTTGTACTCTTCCCATCACTGGATATATTGGTATAAATTTCTTCTTCACATAGAACCCTGTTCCCTGCATGTGAACTCCTCTTACTGTGGAATATGATTAAATTTTCATTGCCTATAGTACCATAGTATTTCTTGTAAAGCCATAAGATGTGTTTTGTGTTTCTCAAAATCTCTATCACTGTTAAGATTGCACCAGGTTGATACATGCTACAGATATTGAATCAGCTAGTTACAAGTTATTTATTATTTATTGGTGAAACATTTTTTGTTGGTAGGTTCTGTTGGCCCGAGAACAAGGCCAGCGTCCCGTTACGCTCATTGGCTTCAGTCTGGGTGCACGAGTTATTTACTACTGTCTCAGGGTAAGTTCCTATAAGCAGCACTCGTTTTAAATAGGCCAGATAACGTGTCTTTACTGCCCAGGTAATTTAATTATGTGTCAAGTGAATTTTTTGTAGATTTCTTTATTGTGATGTTGATTGATATTTTGTAGTTTTACAGTTATTGTTGTGTGTTTAGTTAAAAGTTTTAGTTTTAAATTTTGTTTTATGTGGAGCTTTGTCATTGTTGCAGCCCATATTGTCTGAGAAGTAGTTGATCTCTTCAAATAAATTCATAACGTCAAAGTTAGAAAAGCGGTTAATGTAACATCAGACCATTACTTATCACAGATTAAGATGAATTTCATACTCGGACGAAAAATGCATATCTGTGGCAATAGAGTGCCCAAAATTGACCGTGAATTGCTCATCCAAGAAAAGAGATACAGGAAAAAGCTACAAGTGCCAAAAAATTGGAATGAAGTGACAAAAATTCTGCAGGAGCCAGCAGTTGAATTAGCATCTACGAAACGTCGAAGCAAGCATGCATGGTGGAATGCAGAATGCGAAAATGCAATCGAGAAAGATTTGAGGCTTGGAAATCATGGAATGAGAATAAGACTGACAAATTTGGAAAAATCACGAGAAATAAGGAAACAAACCCACCAAACACTGAGAAGAGTCAGAAGAGAACACCTTAGGGCAGAAGTCACAAAAATGGATGAAAACTTAAAGAAAAACAATACCAGATTATTCCATAGGGCCTTTAAAAATAGAACCAAAGGCTATATAGCACCGAGCCTGCATTTCAAGAAAGCGGACGGAACTCTTGCCCCCAACAATAAAGATAACTGTGAGATCCTTGCAAAGTACTTTGAAGACCTCCATGGGAAAAATTGGAGATTGAGAAGGACACAATCCAGAACCCAGATTCTGAACCACCAGATGAGGAAGAAGTAAGGGAAGTAATAAACTCCCTAAAGAACAACAAAGCATCTGGTGAAGATGGAGTAATAGCAGAACTGTGGAAGATAGCCAATGACGCCTTTATCACTGAAGTGACAGAACTGTTTCGGAATATTTGGAGAGATGAGAAAATACCAGAAGACTGGCTAGTGGCATTAATACACCCGCTACATAAAAAGGGACCGAAAACAGACGTCGACAACTACCGAGGAATATCACTTTTATCTGTCACGTATAAGATTTTTTTTTAAACTCCTATTGATCAGACTGACACCGCAAATTGACCACAAGTTGGGAGAGTATCAAGGTGGCTTCAGGAGAGGGCGCTCTTGTCAGGATCATATCTTGAGTCTAAAAATGATAATCAAATATTACAATGCGCGACCAAAGAACATCTTCATCTCTTTCGTTGACTTTCAAAAAGCATACGATTCAATAGATAGAGACACATTGATGGAAATTTTGAGAGAATATGGCATTGATCAAAAATCAACTGACTTAGGTTAACACTAACAAACACCATATCCAAAGTGAAGTTTCGAGGAGAGATCAGCAAACCCTTCCAAATAAAAACAGGTCTGAGACAGGGTGACAGCTTATTCCCAACACTCTTCAACGTGGTTCTAGATAAGTTCATGAAAGCACTGTGGAAACATAATGACTCGGGTGCTATAATAGGTAGTAAAAATAAACATGTCAAACCCAAGTGTTTGGCCTTTGCAAATGATTTGGCACTCTTCGCTGAGACAGAACAGGAAGCAATAACACAGATAAATGAACTACAGGAGATAGCCAAGAAAGCAGGTTTAAAAATCTCCTTCACAAAAACAGAGATGATGAGCACGGACAGGAATTATGTGAAGAGAACAATGAAGATGAAATATGGCGAAGTGAAGGTCACAAAGCAGTTTAAATACCTGGGAGAGATTATCAGCAGCAATGGGATGGATAAAGAGGCCATGGAAAATAGAAGACTTAAGTTGGAAAGGCTAAACACTGCCACCAAAGCCATTTACAACAAAAAGAATCTTTCCATCAATGCGAAACTAAGACATTATGATGCTGTGGTAAAACCAGTAATTCATCCGGGAGATGGTAGGTTCGAATCCCACTATCGGCAGCCCTGAAGATGGTTTTCCGTGGTTTCCCATTTTCACACCAGGCAAATGCTGGGGCTGTACCTTAATTAAGGCCACGGCCGCTTCCTTCCAACTCCTAGGCTTTTCCTATCCCATCGTCGCCATAAGACCTATCTGTGTCGGTGCGACGTAAAGCCCCTAGCAAAAAAAAAAAAAAAAAAAAAAAAAACAACAGTAATTCTGTGTGGGGTGGAAACAACAACACTAACGAACCTAGAAAAACTACTAAAGATTGAAAGGAGAATATTAAGGAGGATTTACGGCCCAAGGGTGGTAGAGGAAAACTACAGATTACAATCAAATAAGGAGATATACAAAAGAACAGAAAACCTGGAAACAACAATAAGGAAAAGACAGCTGCGATTCTATGGACACATGGTCAGAATGGATCCAGCAAGGTTAAATAAACAAATTTTTAATAAAATATACTACTTGAAGAGCCAGGGGGGATATGCCAAGCAGATGAAGGAAGAACTCAAGAGGTTAGGAATTGCAGATGAAGAATGTCGTGATAGAGACCCATTCAGGAAAAGACTTTCCAACATAAAAGTTCTGGTTGAAGAAAAGAAAGAGCGCAGAGGGGGAAGATGGACTGAAGAGAGAAGAGCGCAACATTCTGAAAGAATGAAGGCACTGTGGAGAAAGAGGAAGGAAGAAGGGATGATTAGAAGGAAGTGAAGTGGTATTGGTGTGGTCCTAAATTTAGCCGGTTCGCAAGAAAGAAAGAAAGAAAGAAAAATAAGTGTTAACAGTATTTGGGTGTTGCTTTACAGATATGTACATGATTCCAACTGTCAGTGAGATTGTCACCAATTAGCGTAGCAAACCCAAAAACTGTGGATTCAACACTAATCTCGATCACTAGACAATTTTCTTTTTCACCCCCACCCCCCTCCCCCTCTTGCATACTGATGGACGCTGAACTTCGACTCAAACAGCATCCAGAGTGTCACAATTCATCCCAGTGACCCTTAAAAGTATGGATTCGACACTAATATTTGTCATTTTTTATTATTTTTACATGTTACTACCTCCCAGCCCCCAATCATAAGGGGTGTTTGGGGTGTCTTACTCCCACAGTATTTTTCTCCAGATAGTCAATCAATCAATCAATCAGTCAGTCAGTCAGTCAGTCAGTCAGTCAGTCAGTCAGTCAATCAATCTGAAATCAGTCAATCAGTCACTACTGATCTGCATTTAGGGCAGTCGCCCAGGTGGCAGATTCCCTATCTGTTGATTTCCTAGCTTTTTCTTAAATGATTGCAAACAAATTGAAAATTTATTGAACATCTCCCTTGCTAAGTTATTCCAATCCATAACTCCCCTTCCTATAAACGAATATTTGCCCCAATTTATCCTCTTGAATTCCAGCTTGATCTTCATATTGTGATCTTTCCTACTTATAAAGACACCACTCAAACTTATTCGTCTACTGATGTCATTCCACACCATTTCTCCACTGACAGTCAAGCAGCTCGTCTCCTTTCTCCCAAGTCTTCCCAGCCCAAACTTTGCATTCTAAAGCTACTCATTTGTCGGAAATCACCCAGAACAAATCAAGCAGCTTTTCTTTGGATTTTTTCCAGTTCTTGAATCAAGTAATCCTGGTGAGGGTCCCATACACTAGAACCATACTCTATTTGGGGTCTTACCAGAGACTTATATGCCCTCTCCTTTACATCCTTACTACAACCCCTAAATACCCTCATAACATGTGCAGAGATCTGTACCCTTTATTTACAACCATATTTATGCAACTACCCTAATGAAGATCTTTCCTTGTATTAACACGTACGTACTTACAATGATCCCCAAAAGGAACTTTCACCTCATCAACGTAGTAATTAAAACTAACAGCTCTTTTCCTATTTGTGAAACTCACAACCTGACTTTTAACCTCGTATATACCATTGTCTACTGTCCATCTCACAACATTATCGAGGTCATTTTACAGTTGCTCACAATCTTTTAACTTCTTTATTACTCTGTACAGAATAACATCATTTGCAAAATAGCCTTCCTCTGATTCTACTTCTTTACTCATATCATTGATGTATGTATTTAAGAAAAGATAAAAGTCCAATAATACTGCCTTAAGGAATTTCCCTCCTAATTATTACAAGATCAGATAAAGCTTCGCCTACTCTAATTCTCTGAGTTCTATTTTCTACAAATATAGCCACCCATTTAGTCACTCTTTTGTTTAGTCCAAATTCACTCATTTTTGCCAGTAGTCTCCCATGATCGCCTTAGATAGGTCAATCGCGATACAGTCCACTTGACCTCCTGAATCCAGGAAATCTGTTATATCTTGCTGGAATCCTGCAAGTTGAGTTTCAGTGGAATAACTTTTCCTAAACCCAAACTGCCTTCTGTTGAACCAGTTATTAATTTTCCAAACGTGTCTAATATAATCAGAAAGAATGCTTTCCCAAAACTGACATGCAATGCATGTCAAACTGACTGGCCTGTAATTTTCATCTTTATGTCTGTCACCCTTTCCTTTACACACAGGGGCTACAATAGCAACTCTACATTCATTTGGTATAGCTCCTTCATGCAAACAATAATCAAATACGTACATCAGATATGGTACTATATCCCAATCCCCGGAAACCTTATCAATTCCAGCTGCTTTTCTAGTTTTCATTTTTTGAATCTTACTGTAAATGTCATTGTTATCATAGGTAAATTTTAATACTTCTTTAGTGTTAGTCACCTACTCATTCTGGACATTATCCTTGTAACCAACATACTTCTGACTGAATACTTCTGCCTTTCGAAGATCCTCACATACACACTCCCCTTGTTCATTGGAACCTGTTTCTGCCTTAAAGTACCTATACATACCCTTCCATTTTTCACTAAAATTTCTATGACCACCAGTTATCCTTGCCATCATGTTATCCTTAGCTGACCTCTTTGCTAGATTCAATTTTCTGATAAGTTCCTTTAATTTCTCCTTACTTCCACAGCCATTTCTAACTCTATTTCTTTCCAGCCTGCACCTCCTCCTTAGTCTCTTTACTTCTCTATTATAATATAGTGGGTCTTTACCATTCCTTACCAGCTTTAAATGTACAAACATTCCTCAACAATTGCTTTAAACCCATCCCAGAGTTGTTTACATTTTTATTTACCATTTTCCACCGACCTATCTGTGTCAGTGCGACGTAAAGCAACTAGCAAGAAAAAAAAGTTACTTTTTTAAAAGTCACTCATGCCTGTTTTATCAGCCATATTGTACTGCCTAATAGTCCTAATTTTAATATCTTTCTTTCCTTCACATTTATTTTAAACTACGACAAAAACAGCTTTGTGTTCACCAATACCATTAAGATCTATTATTTCAGTTTCTCTGTAGAGCTCATCTGTTTTTACCAGCTCCACATCCAGAATATTCTTCCCTCTAGTTGGTTTCATCACTTTCTGAATCAGCTGCTCTTCCCATATTAAGTTATTTGCCATTCGTTGGTCATGCTTTCTGTCATTCGCATTACCTTCCCAATTGACATTTGGTAAATTAAGATCACCCGCTACAATCACGTTACTTTCCGTATCGTTTCCCACATAGGTGATTATGTTATCAAATAATTCTGAATCAGCGTCAGCGCTACCCTTTCCGGATCTGTGTACTCCAAAGACATCAAGTTGCCTATTATCTTTAGAGATGAGTCTTACCCCTAGAATTTCATGTTTGTCATCTTTAACTTTTTCATAGCTTACAAATTATTCTTTCACCAGAATGAATACTCCTCCTCCTACCATTCTTATCATATCTCCTCAATACACACTCCAGTTCCTTGAGGATATTTCTGCATCCATTATATCATTTCTCAGCCATGATTCAACTCCTATTACAATATCTGGTAAGTAGGTATTAAATTACTTAATTCTATTCCTTTCTTTACAATACTTCTTAAGTTCAGCACTAAAATTTTTATGTCATCCCTACTTGACTTCCAGATCTCTGTACCCTTATCACCGCTCCCTAGGCCACCCTATTTCTTTGAATGTACCTGTCTATAACCCTTCTAAACAAATTTCCTAACTTATATATACCACTGTGGTTTAAGTGAAGGCCATCTGTGTGCAGATCCCTATCTCCTACTCACTCATTAGGATCTTACCCACTCCATAGTCTCATTTAAATCCCCAGTCACCTTTTAGTCAGCATCAGTCCTACACAGTATTCCACTGATAACAATCTCTGCTTCCTTAAACTGCAGCCACCGAGCTCAATACCTGCAGGCGCTTAAGTGCGGTCAGTATCCAGTATTCGGGAGATAGTGGGTTCGAACCCTACTGTCGGCAGCCCTGAAGGTGGTTTTCCGTGGTTTCCCATTTTCACACCAGGCAAATGCTGGGGCTGTACTTTATTAAGGCCATGGCCAATTCCTTCCCACTCCTAGCCCTTTCCTGTCCTATCATCGCCATAAGACTTATCTGTGTCGGTGCGACGTAAAACAACTTGTAAAAAAAATAATAACTCCACCCGTTATTATACCTGCTTGCCTTCCGTTGTTAGTACCAACGTGAAACTCTACCACCTTCTCCTTTCCTTCCTCCTTCTCTTCTGCTTTCCTCAACATATGCCTCAACCTAATTCCTGGATAACACTCTACCCTGGTTCCCTTTCTTCCACACATTTTCCCCGCAGGTGTAAGAATGAAATCTCCCATGACCAGAGCCTGAGCCCTACCCACCTCATTTGATTCCCCTTCCTGGTCGGCGCTATATTTCCTCACTGCTGCAGAAGCTACTTCCTCCTCCCTTTTCTTCCGCCCATGACCCTGTTCCACCTGTTTTTTTCCTATCCTCTGTTCTAGATTTCCCTTTCCTACCTTTTCCTTTCCTCCTACTTCCATACTTCTCAGCACCAGTTCCTTGTTCCTCATTTTCCCTGTGTTGTTCTATCTGCAGTGACTCGTACCGATTTTTCACAGGCTTCTGTCCTGAGTTCTGATCCTGAATAGAGCCCTTAGCCTGTAATCTCCTTCCCCTTAAAACATTAGACCATCGGTCTTCTACAGTTCCCCCTTTCCTTCCCATCCCTCTTTTACACCTACTGTATCCTGTATGTTGTTTGAGAAAGGCCTCTGAGAGAATCCTAATTATCTCCCTCAATCTCTCCAACTCCTCCCTCGTACTTAATGCCTGGCCACACCCACAGTTCTACACTTGCACTCCTTAGCCATTCTTTACGGAATAATGAAAAGAAAAGGAAAAAATAAAATAACTTATTCTGTGCGAAATAAAAATGAAAGGAATGAAATATTGTCTAGGTTAGTACACAAAGATCACATGACAATAAGGTAATTAATATAGGCTACTACTACACTACAATACTACTTAGTTGTACTAACATTTTATCCTATAATACCCTAACAGGATGAAAACGTCTGTTAACCCTTATACGCTCAGCGAGCCGATCTATCGGCTCGGGTGGTATTGCTTAAAACACTCAGCGTGCCGATCTATCGGCTTTGTGTTCGGACGGCTGTATAAGTACCTTAATGGACCCCCAGATGTCAGGAAAAGACATTAATAGTAGCTTTTGGATTTAGTTTACACTTTTCTCGAGAGATACAGACACTAAGCTCACCTGTTTGGAACAAATGAAGTTATCAAACCGCGTATGTTCACCACATGACGAGTTGAAGTGTGCTGCTTGCCAGTACAGTCTCATTTAAGCTTCAAAATACGTGTTTTCCTTCGTTTTATTGTTTCCATTTTAATAATAGATTATTGTTAATTATATTTTGTTTATATTCTACATTTATCAGTGTTCTCAAGTGAATTTTAGTTTAACATTTTGTGTTATTAGATTTTCGTGCCACGAGTAGGCCTAATTTTTTTACATGGCTGGGCCAAGTTCTAGACTAAATAATTCCGATGTTTTGGATTATTTAGATGCTTTAGACGATGACGGTGACATTATAGCCGATATTGATTCGTATTTCAGTCCGACTCATTGGCCGAATGATCAGCGTTGAGGTATTCGGTTCAGAGGGCCCGGGTTTGATTCGCGGCCAGGTCGGGAATTTTAATCGCCATTGATTAATTCTTCTGACCCGGGGCCTGTGTGTTTGTGTTTGTCCCAACACTTTCTTCTTCATATTCAGACAACATACTACACTACAAACTACCACGGTAACACACGATAGTGATTACTTCCCCCCATATAGGGTTGGCGTCAGCAAGGGCATTCGGCCATAAACCACCAGCCAAATCCACATGTGCGACACAGTTCGCACCCGCGACCCCACAGGTGTGGGAAAAGCTGTAGATAACGAAGAAGTGATTCGGATTTTACAGGTACTGAGGATAGGAGAATGTTTTGCAAAACACAAATGCTGACTCCGGAAGGTACGTGTACAGTTCTTTACGTCAGGTGCTATAACTCATGACTAAATAAGAATACAAAAAACAAAATTATATCATGTTATACAGAATTAAATGCTCTTATTTTCAGAATGACTGAACAACAATATCACTAAAGAACATATTACTTTTTTAGTATTTAAAAACAGATTTTTATTTTTTGTAATATATTTTCAAATTTCAAAATTTATTTTGAAGTAAAATATGCCATGAACAATTTTGGGATATTTTTTTCCTAAAACGATATTAAATAGTGTACTACTGTAATTTTTTTCAATTTTGTAACTGGGGATTTCTTTATACGGCAATTTTTTACATTTTAACATGCATAATCATGAAAAATGGCCTGAGTGTTTTGGGCTTGACCGGTGAAAATAGCCTGAGAGCAAAAGGGTTAATTACTGAAAACTGAAAGGAATACACAAGAATTACACAATTCTAAACTGCAGTTAAGTCTACCCTAATTACTACAACAGAACTCTTGTAAGAGAGTTACTTCAGATACTATACTACACAAATATTTCACAGTAATAGAATAAGCACACTGATTTCTAATAAGATACCTACAGTCCACTACAATAATTTTAAACTACGTTCAGACGTATCCTAATTACAACAGGTTATTACTAAGCACAAACAGAAATGGAAATTACAATTAAATTCTTAATTTCGCCAGAACTACGCTAAGATTACTAACAAAGCTAAATGCGTAGACAGATTATTATTTGTACTATTTTATCCTCGTTTGATTATTGAAAGCGATGTTGATACACTACCACTGGCTTGCTAGGCCTATCATAGATCTTTGCATTAATATTTTGTTATGCACTAGCTGGTCGGTACCTGACATGCATTTCCTCATATCAGTAAGGTTTATGGTGGAGGATAACATAAATCGGAGAGAACTGCAGTGGCAGACAGTGGTGAATGATAGAATGTGAGGAAAAAAATAAATTTTTCCTACTTTGCTGTAATAGAAATGAAAACTGCCATTTGGTTAAATGCTGAAGGAGCAAGAGAGCTACCGTACACAAAGACACACACGAATAAGCCCCTATCAGGCAAGATACTATCTAATATATTGTATCTACACTACAGTTCTTATGTTATTTTGAGAGCTGGTGGATTACTATTATTTTTCTTACTACGTTGGACGGAGAAGTAAGTCATTCGTGTACAAAGTTCGGTTCAGGACTGTGCTGGAACATACGCACATACATCCATAATCTCGGTCATTTTGGACATTTTCTTTTTTCACCCCCCTCCCTCTATGCCAGTGGACACGTGGCCTGTCTTCACCAATGTCAGTTACTTTTGCTGTTATCTTAGATTTCCAAAATTCGGATAATGTCATTATCTTCAATAATATTCACTTCTGTATTCACCACAAAATTTATTATCTCTTTTTACCAAAACTAAGTTTTCGTTTTAATCTGAATTTGAACCTTAAATATTTCATTCTGGCGCACAGAAAACAAATGACTATGTTCAGCCGCCACTATCGAAATGTAAACAGGTTTTTTATTCCATTCGGGGTTTGCAAATAATTTATCATAAATTATGTGCCCTATTGACCAGAAACAAAGAAATAAGCGTAATATGACTTTCCAAGAGAATTAATTGTTATTCACTTTCGTAGCAGAAAGCATTAACATCATAGAATATGAGAAAACAAATTATAGTCTACACATTTTATACTTCACTAAAAAAATTAAGGCAGTATTCCTTAATTTTTCATTAAAATGTCAGCCAGTTGTAAACCATACAAGATACGAACTATAATCGAGAATTCATCTTAGGCCTGCCCATGTGTTGGGAATTCCAGGTTATGTTCGATCACTGTCAGTGTCGAAGCATTAGATAACCTAAAATATGTTTCAAGGGCGTTTTATTGCATAATTTTGGTTATACTCCTCGTCACAGTAATTTTCTCTTTCAGTTAAATATTTCAGCCGTCTGTGAGCTGCCATCATGAAATACTATTATCTTAGTGTTGCCATTAAAAACCTCTCTTAAAACACATTAAAAACATTAAAACACTCTATGGGGAGGATACTTTTAAGAAGGCTTCAAAATTCAGCAAATTAAGGAGAAAGAAGTCTATCCTTCTTTCTTCTTTGTGATTTCTACTGAGATGTAGGGACCATAACATCATTCCCAACTGTGTGAAGCTGAAGCACACGTTAAATACACCAAAGGCCAGGACAATATATCAATGCGCTAGCAAGGCTTTTGTGATCGAGAGAGTGGATTACACTCGTAAGGAACTGGACTCTGTCTCCCGAGAGTTGTTTCATGTACACCTGCTGTTAAGCAACACTCTCTTGCAGCAATTGTGATTGACTTTCAATCGCATTACTGCTATACAGGTTGAACGAAAATTCAACCAGGTGTCCTTCAGACAGAAATCGAAGTTCCTCCGACTAGCTCAGAAACAGGCGGTCTCTTGCACGAACCCGGATGCTAGTAAAACTGTCGTCAATCTTTCTAAGAAATCTTTAGACGAAAACCAAATGGCAGGTCTAGCTAGGGGTCTTAATTTCGCTGTTGCTCCCTCTAAAATTCCCACTGAGGAGTTAATTACTTCCATTGAGGCAGCCATCCATAAACTACCTACGGATGAGGCTGAGGAGTTAAGACAAAAATGTATGAGACTCATAAGGTCTGCTGTTGTATCCGCGCCCAATTTAAAAAGAGGCGAGAGGAGAGCTCTGAAGGAACTTAGAGATGATTCTGAACTGACCATTCTCTCAGCTGATAAGGGTAATGCGACACAGTGGTTATGGACACTGACGAGTATAAGAATAAGATCTCAGCTGTACTGTCAGAGCCTGTTTACAGACTGAGCTCACATGACCCCACCACTCGTGTGTCCAATGCCACCGTGAAGCTCTTAAAGCAATCTTCAATTCCAAACGAGGAGGCTAAACATCTGTCCCCGGGGGATGCATTGCCACCTAGATTATATGGACTGCCTAAGATCCATAAAAAAAGATGTTCCCCTCAGACCTATTGTTAGTGTCATAGGTTCTCCTGCGTATGCTCTGGCTAAATACCTAAGCAAATTGCTTCAGCCACACATAGGAGGTACTGAATTATACGTCAGGGACTCTCTGTATTTTGTCAACAAGCTGTCAGCCATAACCCTTCAACCTAATGTACTTTCGGTGAGTTTCGATGTAGAGTCCTTGTTCACTAAAGTGCCGATTGACTTGGTCATGTCTCTCATTGAACACCTATTCCCTGAGGACATTACTAAGCTATTTTACCACTGTATGACTTCCAGCTAATTCTTGTGGGGTGGGAATTTTTACAAACAGAAGGACGGAATGGCTATGGAAAGTCCACTTTCGCCCATAGTGGCTAAATTTTTTATAGAGCATTTTGAGGAAGAGGCTATTGCTTCAGCACCCGTCAAACCTATGATATGGTGGAGGTATGTTGATGATGCATTTGTGGTCTGGACAGAAGGTCCTGAGAAACTTCATGTATTTCTAAACCACCTAAATCAACAACATCCTTCAATTAAATTCACTATGGAGATGGATTCGGACGGATCCTTTCTTGGATGTTCTAGTAAGAAAGAAACCGGATGGCTCCTTAGGACATACCGTCTATCGTAAGCCTACCCACACAAATCACTATCTTCATACAGATTCTCACCACCATCCAGCACAAAAACAAGGCATTCTCACGACACTCGCCAAGAAGGCGAGATGAATTTGTGAGCCATCAAATATCCAGGTGGAGATAGACGTGCTCAAAGTCACGTTCAAGGGTAATGGTTATGGTGATTTGCAGACTCATAGAGCCCTGCATTCCAGAGAAACGACCAAGCAAAGCTCACAGAAGGAAGAAGTGAAGGGAATTGCCTACTTGCCTTACATTCAGAACGCATCCGGGAGATAGTAGGTTCGAATCCCACTATCGGCAGCCCTGAAGATGGTTTTCCGTGGTTTCCCATTTTCACACCAGGCAAATGCTGGGGCTGTACCTTAATTAAGGCCACGGCCGCTTCCTTCCAACTCCTAGGCCATTCCTATCCCATCGTCGCCATAAGACCTATCTGTGTCGGTGCGACGTAAAACCCCTAGCAAAAAAAAAAAAAAAAAAAATACATTCAGAACACCACAGATCGAATTGCCAAGGTCCTTCACAAACACGATATAAAAACCGTGTTTGGCACCGCCACTAAAATTGCTCACTGTCTGAGTAAAACCAAGGACAAATTGTCCCCACTTTTACATCCTGGTGTATACAAAATTCCCTGTACTTGCGGTAAGGTATACATCGGCCAAACATGCCAGTCCATTGGTTGGTACCCGTATCAAGGAACGTGAACGTAATATTCGTCTCAACCAGCCAGACAAATCGGCAGTAGCTGAGCACGCTCTATCATCGGGTGATGATGTCATGTTCCAAGATGCTCAAGCTTTTACCCACACTAGACACTACAGGTCCAGGATTATACAGGAAGCTGTGGAAAAAATACAGATTATGTTACAAGTGTTTATTTATATATCCACCTATTCAATACAAAGAGATCTTTTTAGAAATGAAATATTATTATAAAATGTTAAGGGACATGTTTCGCCCATATTAAGGGCATCATCAGCCTCAAATTCAAACCTGTATGGTGAAAAATCAGGATCCTGATTGCTCTTACAAGCCATAAAAAGAGGATATCATTATAGGTGTCAGTCTAAACATACAAAATATTAGAATGTCCTTGGCTAAAATTGCAGTATCAAGCTGCATGTCATACGTTCACATGAATATACTTTCCGGAGCGTTGAAAAACTTGTTGGGGTAGGGCAGTAAACAGCTCAGTCTTTATAATGAAACAGAAATGTGCCTCCTTGAAGATGATAAAGACTGAGCTGTTTACTGCCCTACCCCCAACAAGTTTTTCAACGCTCCGGAAAGTATATTCATGTGAACGTATGACATGCAGCTTGATACTGCAATTTTAGCCAAGGACATTCTAATATTTTGTATGTTTAGACTGACACCTATAATGATATCCTCTTTTTATGGCTTGTAAGAGCAATCAGGATCCTGATTTTTCACCATACAGGTTTGAATTTGAGGCTGATGATGCCCTTAATATGGGCGAAACATGTCCCTTAACATTTTATAATAATATTTCATTTCTAAAAAGATCTCTTTGTATTGAATAGGTGGATATATAAATAAACACTTGTAACATACTTTGTATTTACGTACATTTCAATACGGACCTAACATGAGAATTATAACATGTAAGCTGTGGAAATACGTAGAAATCCTAACAATTTCAACAGGGACACTGGCTATCTATTAAGTAATACCTGGTTGCCAGCCATTAAGGATTTATGTAGGTAGTTCCCTTCCCTGTCCCCTCACTATTGTTATTTCGTCTCAGTGTTTTCCAAATTCATACATTCCTCATCGCCAGATGTTTCATTCCAGGCTTGTGTCAATGTCATATACCTGTCAATGTCATATATTACGTACACATGTTATGTGACCCTCGTAGACTGATTCTGATGGTTTGGTCAGCTTCCGCTTCAAACGCTAGCACTGTGCCACGTCCAGGGAGCCATCTGGTGATGA
This sequence comes from Anabrus simplex, assembly GCF_040414725.1. Taxonomy (NCBI): domain Eukaryota; kingdom Metazoa; phylum Arthropoda; class Insecta; order Orthoptera; family Tettigoniidae; genus Anabrus; species Anabrus simplex. The sequence goes on from NC_090265.1 coordinate 1,564,294,847, forward strand.
ATGAACATACGTCTAAATATCAATAAGTCATTGCTTAAGAAGCCTTTCTCGTGGACAGTCGAGATTTTCTTATGATGACGCAGAGCACAGTTCTCTGCGAATCGTAAAGAATTTCACCTTATTTTCTTGACATGGCAGAAGCCTAAAAGCCTATACGGTATCATGACTATTATCTTAGATTTCCTATTTTACCATCCAACCTTTCTCTGTTAAAATTTTAAACCAAGATAATACCTGTTATTTGAGATAATGTCGTTGTAGAATACAAATGTAGCTATGCTGGAGTATACACACATACCTATATATATCCATAATCTCAGTCATTTTTGACATTTTCTTTTCACGCCTTCTTACCATGTCAACCGGAGTGTCACTACTCATCTCAGCAACCCTGAAAAGTATGGATTCAACACAAATATTGATGACTCTTTCATGTTACTCCCTCCCAACCCCCAACCGTAGAGGTGCTACCCCACAGTATTTTTCTTCAGATGGTAAGTCATATGTGTACCAAATTTGGTTGAGATCTATGCTGGAAAAAAAAACCACACACACAAAATCTTGGTCATTTTAGACATTTTCTTTCTCACCCCTTCTCACTCCCCATAGCGATGGTGGCTGAACTTGGACTTAAATGTCATCTGTAGTGCCACTATTTATCTCTACGACCCTGAAAAACATGGATTCAACCCTAATGCAGGTCGTTTTTTATTATTTTTACATATCACTCCTTCCCCACTCTACCCCTACGTGTGTCTCTGTCCCATAGTACAGTATTTGACTCTAAATAGTGTTAGGTCCTATGTGTACCAAGTTTGGTGGAAACTGCAAGTTTGCATATAGTCACTGTCATTTTTAATTGGTTAGCTCCACCGATAGCTTTATGTAAAAATATTGCTCCTTAACTGTGGGTATTGCAGACTAGGGTAAGCCTCTTCGCTTGCTGTTATTGGAGTGGTCATTTAGTGATTTGAGTTTAGGGTTACTCAAAGCTGGCTGAATTTAGAGACATATCAATGCCTGATGATTCCTAAGAGAATAAAACAAGAATGAAGCAAATTGGTCCAGTAGAATGGACTGGACAAAACTGCTTTAGTCGTGGCGGCGGTGGTGGTTTTAAGAGGAAGTACAACTGGAAAACCATCTTCTATTAACACTAATCAGAGGGGAAAAGTGGAAGGGATCTGACACTTCAAAAAAATTAAGATATCAGCCAAAGAAAGACTAGGATCATGAAGGACATGAAAATGAAAGAATCCCTGGGCCTCCACACCTAATACCATCGGGATCAGAAAAAAACAACAAGAGTTGACCAAGGGAGGTCGGTTAGGATGGATGAAAGTGAGGAGCCTGGCACGAGTGAGAGCAATGTCAGCAAGAGTCAGGTAAGGGCCCCGTGGTCGCCAACCGATGCTCCCAAGTTATGAGCCCCTGGGGTCCCTTTTAGTTGCCTCTTATAACAGGCAGAGGATACCATGGGTGTTATTCTACTGCCCCCACCCACAGGGTGATATTTTCGAGGAGACAATCAAAATGGCCCTAATACATCTCACCTATAAAACAAAATAGCAAATGCTTTTTGGTGTTTATATTGTATTTTGTAATTTTGTGTGCCTCCATCTAACTTGTAGTTATCTCTGCAGGAGATGTCACAGCGCAAAGATTGTGAAGGCATCATAGAAGATGCCATCCTACTTGGTACACCAGTTTCAGGGAGTCCTAAAGATTGGGAGAAGTTGATGAGAGTTGTCTCTGGGAAGATTGTCAATGGTTACTGCAAGTGAGTTGTTTACCTCATCATATCTTGTAAGACTTCTTTCATACTTACTTTATGTATCCCATTTCCTCCATATCAACTGTACATCCTGTATTTGACTAAGATATCATTGTACCGATACTATTTTGATCGGTACTTCTTTGATATGTTAACTATTTAATCGCCTTACACCTGCCTCAAAAGTATTGTCAGTTACCTATCCTTATGGTATTCTACCTTTAGCATAATCTTTTTGATTACTATTACTATTTCTTATCCTAGAGAGTAACTCACAGTGCATGTTATTGTGATTAAGCAATTGCTATTGGAACTTGAACTATCATCTAAAGATGAAATAATCAAAATGTTATCCATTGATCTGGAAAATGCACTACTCGAGTTGATGAACCTAAAACAAAATAATGTTGAAATGCCAAGACAATGCGAAAGTGATTTTGAAAAGGTTAAGTCGTAGCATTTTAGGCATACCCGAAAACATGTTGCATTTAAAGATACTGTAAGTAATAATTTAGTGACACAAAACAGTTTTCAAGTGTTAAAATCAAATGATCAAGAGGTAAACATAGAATGTGACTCAGTCGCAGTGTCGAAAAAACAAAGAAAATCCCGTCAGCATCGAAACAGAAACAAGACTGTACAGTAATAGTGCGGGGCTCAATGATAAGAAATGTTGGACCCGAAGTTGAAGAGGGTATTGTGTACTGCTATCCAGGCGTACGAGTGGGTCAACTTGCAGAACATGTGAACAGTGATAGTATTAAAGAAAATTGTTCATATTGGCACAAATGATCTTTACAATTTGTCAACACCCAGTGACATAATGGCCGAGACTGATAGACTTATTACTGTGATAAAAAAAAAGTTTCCAGCAGCAAAGTTTTGTCTCAGCGGCGTTTTATATCGGCACAATGTTGATTATCGTTATATAGATGCTGTAAACTCCACTCTTGACTGGTTATCCCTTAATGGAGATGTCCTTTTTGTCGATGCTGTTAGTTGGCTTACAGCCAGTGATTTGGGAAAGATGGGCTACACCTTAACAGATAAGGAATCTCTTAAGTTTGGCAAACTTCTCAATAGAATATCTAGAAGAATGCTCTCGGGAAACTAATTAAGAAAATGTGGGGGGTTTGCAAATCCTAATGGCCAAAACTTAAGTGATACAGTAAATTAACCTATATCAGGAATGAAATATAACATGTAGATAGGGAATCAGCTCTCAGAGGTCAGATACACAATACTAAGAAAGCACCAAAGACATCAATAAAAAGGTTAGATGAACACTTTAGAGGATGCTATCAAAATGTAAATGGACTTCAAAGCAAACTAACTGAACTTAGAATTTCTTCATGTTTAGCTGACTGCGACTTCATGATATTAACTGAAACAAACTTAAATGATGAAATTAGTGATGTGGAACTCGGACTGGAAACATATTCTATTTTCAGATGTGATAGGTCTTCTTTAATGAGTTTGAAGGCATCCCATACGGTGTAATAATCTGTATTAGCAAGAGGTTTAAACCTACTCTGATACCGTGCATTAGCACAGTTGACCAGCTGTTTGTGTCCCTGACTTTTAACACCACAAAATTAATCATTGGTGCTGTATACATTCTACCCCGGTCTCCTTTCCAAAATTATTTTAAATATTGCATTGCTGTTGAAAAAATTACGTCAAATCTCGACAGCCATTTATTGCTCCTTGTTCGTGACTACAATCTACCACATCTTAGTTGGATAGTAAATGAAGAAACATTTTCTGGCCTTGTGTCAGTAGGTAACCACACGGTGGTTTAAATAAGTTTAATGCTATATCAAATTTTCTGAATCACTTTCTTGATTTGGTTTTCAGTAACTCCAGTTCCATTGAAGTAAAATGTAGTACCGTAATGAAAGTATTGTCCCCCTCGATAGACACCACCCAGCATTAGAGATTTCTGACTTTTTAAATGGTGACTATAATGGACTAAATTATTACCTGTCACAGTTCAGCTGGAAGGTGATGTTTCAGAATGTATCAATGGATAAAGGAGTAGAAACCGTCTATTCAGTACTACATTATGGCATGGAATTTTACATACCTTTACAGAATTTTAAGACTCCCAAATTCCCAAAGTGGTACAATCATAAATTGAAGTCACTGATTATTGAAAAGAAGAAAGCACACAAGCGGTACAAAATATCGGGTCTCAATAGTGATTATCATCTGTTCTCGAAATTAAGAAATGAATGCAAGTCTGAATCCAAATCTTGCTGTACAAACTATGTCTCCAACTGTGAACAAAGTATTACATCCAATCAACAGAAATTCTGGCAATATCTAATTTCTAAAAGGTCATGTAATAGTATTCCTTCAACAGTACATCTTAACACATTCACACCCGTATCCGAGTTATTGCCTATAGCGTGTGACCATGCTGTGGACTGTATCCGAGTTAGCCCGGATACAGTAAAATGAAAATGTTAAAGGTCCACCTTTTCAATACCATACCATGAATTTTCATTTTACTGTAATCCCAGTTCAATACAGAACAAAATGAAGTTTCTAACTTTCAGTTCGCCCGGATAAGCGCAACCTTGAATTGGAGCCGTTCCTACGCAGCTGGGATCTATTTTGGTCACAAATATGTGCGAGAGAGATGAAGGTAATACCCTTATGAATGCTTCTACTCACCAGAAACCACATGGCCATGGCGATTTTCCCTCCCAATGCATTTTTGTTTTTGTTTTGTTTCTGAAGGCAGCCTAGCGCTGGCCCAACTAGCTGCGGGTGTATAGTCGCTTTCTGAAGTATAACCATGGCATGTAGGGACAATGTAAGTGTTGACGAAATTGCCAACATCCTTTTCAATGAAGACTCAGGTGATGAACTGATTCCTGAACTAAGTGAAATTGAAAGTGACGACAGTGACGACAGTGAAGACGATTCTCCTGGACACGTGACAGAAAACACAGTACCGGTACCTGAATGTTCACCTTTATATCGCCCCCCTGCTATCCCATTTACTGCTAAACCAGGTATAAATATTGAAACAGAAAACACTAACCAGATGTCATTTGTAAATCGATTTCTCACAGCTGAATTTCTCGAATACCTATGCGAGCAAACAAATCTGTATGCGAGTCATGTAATCAGTGCTGCGCCGCGCCCCTTCTCTAAACACTCTCTTGCTCAAACGTGGAGTCCAGTGACTGTTTCAGAAATGAGACAGTTCCTGGGTTTGATGCTCGCTACCGGCATCATTAGTAAACCATTTCTCAGAATGTACTGGACAGAAGATCCAATTTTCTCCACTCCTATTTTCTCGAAGACAATGTCACGAAATCGCTTCGAAAGTATCCTCTCATTTCTCCACTTTAGTGACAGCAGCGAATACGAGCACAGCACTGACAGATTGTATAAAATCAGACCCATTTTACAGAAACTTTCGGACAGATTTACAGAGCTTTATACCCCCAAACAGAAAATTGCTCTGGACGAAGGAATTCTAGCCTGGAGAGGGCGCCTAAGATTCCGCCTATACAACCCCGGTAAAATTATAAAATATGGCATTTTAGTGAGGATGGTTTGTGAGTCTAACACAATTTTTCAGCTGCTTGAAAATTATTTGGCCAGGGGTATACAGTATATGGACAATTATTACAATATCGCTGGACTCTTGAAACAAATACGGGAACAGAACACTGTCGTATGTGGAACAATACGGTCAAATAGGGGTGTACCAAAAGATCTAAAGGAACACCAGGCAATTCTCGAACGGGGGGAAATGACTTTCAGGAGGGACGGGAATGTATTGCTTTTTTCTTGAAGGGACAAAAAGGTTAATACTTTGATAACTACCATCCATTCGGCAGAAATGGTTGAAACAAAGAAATATGGAAAAATACAAATGAAACCAGAGTCTGTGACCGACTATAATAATGAACACATGCATGGTATTGATACTGCAGACCAGTACTTGGCGCTCTATTCTTTCATGTGGAAAACTATAAAGTGGTCAAAAAAGGTTTCTTTAAATTTACTATACTGCTCACTTTTTAATGCATTTCGGCTCTTCCAGAACTCAAATCCTCAAAAATCAAAAACATTTCTGAATTTCATGCAGACAGTAGTTAGGAACTTGCTCCAGGAAAAAAGTGAACCCAACATACAAATACAGTTGCATCTCTCAGACATCTCAGCTCCATCTACTTCATCAGCTCCAAGTCAACATCCCACGATTTTGCCGCCAAAAAGGGCACCGGCCAAGGATCCACCATGTAGGTTAGATGGGAAGAGAAAAGAGCATATTCTCTTCAAGTTTCCACCATCAAATAAAGTCAAGCTCCCTTCAAGAAGATGCAAAGTGTGCTTCAAAAATAAAATTATTAGCGAAACAAGCTATTTTTGTGGAAAAGTGTGGTGTTCCCATTCACTCAGGAAAGTGTGATACTAGCTACCACACCCTACAGAGATACTAGAGGACTTCATTAAGGTATGTGGAAAATTTTGTTTCCATATCTTGTTTAGGTTAGAACTTATTGTGAAAAGAATTTGTTGTTGCTTGCTCTGCCACTAACAGCTGAAATAGCTGGGCCAGCCCTTTAAATAGCCAGCTCAGGTGATGGGCGTGAATGTGTTAATGAAGTTACAGCAGACATTGCAGAAAACATGGTCATATTGTAAGAATGAACACTACAAGGTTGATATCTATATAATAAAGAATATTTTAAAATAAGAAGAGCTGAAGAATCTATTTCTCTAAGAGTGGGTCACGTGCTGAAGATATCTGGACATTCCAATCACCAATACACCTATAATGGCCATCATTAATTGTATTATTTTAAAATAATTTCAATAAAAATGTAATGTTTTAAATATGCATATACCAAAAATTGTATGATGGCACTCTCAAACCTTTCAAAAACAATTCACCTAGACTACAGTTTAATCAGTATTCTTTAATTGTAACTCCTCAAATACAACTGTCCATTCCACAACATATACTTCAATACAATTTTTTTTTTTAAGACAGCACCATAGTAAAATATTTTCTGTTTCTTATTGTCTTAAAAAATCACATTAAAAGAATATAGAAATATTAATATAGAATACCCATGGCCAATAATTTCATAATAATCACAACAGAACATACAAATCAACATCACATAATTATCACAATCCGTAAATAAAATATACCTATTTCTTTTTATGCACTTACCTACACACTGCAGTTGAGAACCATACCGTAATTATTATAAACCCTCTAATAAATCAAATCAAAGATTCAATCTTTGTATGGTTATGTCAACCAAGCAGATCTTCTCTTACTTCCAAGATAACAAGAAAAAAGGGACCTGGTTCAGTGAGGTAGGAAAAGATCTACAAGAGGAGGGCATAACAAATGATGATATCCTGGAGCGCAACCCAATTAAGAAGAAACTTCAAGACCATAAGAATTTCCGAGAAAAGCTAAAGCTGAAAACAGGGAAGGCATGGACAGAAGCAAGAAAGGAACAACAAAGGCGGGAGTACTGGGCAAATGTTAAAGCCTCGGGAAAGAAAAGGTTGAAATGGTATGGTCCTTAGTTGGCCGAAATGACATGAATGATAATAAATATGGTAATAATAACAGCTGTAAATTAAATTACTATCAACAACATATTTGTTATGTAAGGGAGTTTGACTCTTGTCTGTGGAATTCTCCGATAATATGGGATGATACAATGTACATTTCTAAGTTGTATATTATGCCCTAATACAGCTTATAAGCTTATAAAAAATTCCTTTACCACTTATTGCTGTTTTGTTTTTTTCTTATAGGAGTGATTGGCTGTTGAAGTTTCTTTACCGAACTTTATCCATCTCCAATGATGTTGCTGGACTTCAACCTATTGAATGCAAGAACCGAAGGATGTGCAATATTAACCTCAGTGAAATTGTGTCAGGTATATGAAATTCGTTCTGTTGCACATAGTGTTTTAAAAGTAGTAGTTCAAGAAATCATTAAATGTGAATATCATCACCTTCATGATAATATTGTGCACCTCGATTCGTATACCATTCCATGCAAATTTTTTACTGTTGACTGCAGTGCTGCTGGTCCTCATATAAAAAATTCATTAGTTTTATTGCTTTTGCTTTCATTTCTACTATAGACTCAAACCAAGAACCTTTTAACAGTCTTAATCTTTGAAAATAAAATAAAGTCACATGGGGCATAATGATCAGGTGAGTAGGTTGAATGTTACAGTTCAGTGATTTTGTACGTCACCAAGCATGTTTCGATAGATGGCATTTTGTCATTGTGAAGAATTCATAAGGGTTACACTTTACTATTGGGTACAGATTTTTAGGAAGGATAAAATCATGCAAAAATTTTTTGAAACAATACCTAAAGTAGCTAAAGGAGAGATCCTTCCTTTATGCTTACCAGGGACCTACCAAACTTCCCATGGAAATATTCGTACTTATGTAGATACAGGGTGGCGCACAAAATGTCATACACTGGAAATTGTTTATAGAAAATGTAATATACAACATATTGAATACAAAATGGCGTTACAACATTCACTGACATGTGCATGGTTAGTCCGTGTGCTGGACATGTTCAATATGTCCACCTTCTCGGTGTTGCAACAGCTTCGAGACGAACCTGCATGTTCGCGAACACTCTACGACACAAGTCCTCACTCAACCCTCAGAAGAAAGTCACAATGGCCACTTGCAATTGCTGGTTTATGGCGGTAGATTGTCTCCTTCAAATATCCCCACAGGAAGAAGTCGCAGGGATTGAGATTGGGGCTATGCGGTGGCCAGATTGAGCCGCTCTGAAAACGCTCGGGATATCGATGGGACATCACACGGGGCCTGAAATGTTCATTCAGGAAGTCGAGAACATTTGTCATTTTGTATGGAAACACGTCAAGGTCAGACTGCAGTATTCTCTGAATTGACCGACATGAGATGCCCAGCTGAGCACATGCAGTTCTGATGGATTTGGAGGGGTTCCGAGCCACAGCCGCTCTCACAGCAGCAACATTCTCCGGTGAGCAGACCGGCTTGAGGCGGGGCCGTTTTCTCTCCAGTATGTTGCCTTCCGTTTCAGATTGCTTGGCCAGTCTGTATACCGTCTGCCGGCAAGGAGCCCACCGAGTACGGAAATGAACATGAAACCTTTCCTGGGTCCGAGGTACACTCTTGTTTCAGCATCAAACAACACTATCTTCACCTTTTGTTCACGCGTCAATCTCCCTTTGTCCGCCATGCTGTATAACTGGCAGCCGGTACGCATGCGCGAGATTCAGTGCTGTCTGTCGGATCACGCATGAAATAAGGTTTCTGTTTACGAAAGGACATGGTTGTGAGCCCAGGTTTACACATTTTATAAAACATTTCCGATGTATGACATTTCGTGCGCCACCCTGTATATGTGGTTCGTGGTGTGGGTTATTGTCGTCACGTCCTAGTTCGTGAACCGTGGACAACAGCGGAGTGGCCTAGTAAGTGGTCCTGAGGGTCGGGATACTAGTTGCTATGGAATGGGAGTGGGCATGTCACACATACTCTGAGTCTTGGCCCTCCTTGTGCTCAGTCCCTAACCCGTTAGAGGGGAAATCCTCACTGGGACTGTGTGTAAGTAAGGGTAGCATCATGCTTCACAGATTTTTCACCAAGCAAGCTCAGAACATTTTAAGGAAGCCTCGGACCTATAGGAGTAACAGAATCCCAGTTCCATTTGACAGAGGAGTGACTTCTTGGAAACAACTTTGTGAACAAAATGGAATTTGATGGGGAGCTATCAATATTAATAATGCTTATGGAAGAAAGGAAATAGAATGGCTGAGGCAGCAAAAAGGATGTGTCTGGATGTGTTAGGAGTTAATGATATTCGGGGAAAGAAACATAACGAGCACTTGACAGGTGTGAAAAAGGGAAGAGCAGATTGTGGGATTGGACTGTTCATCAGGCCTACTATTGCACACAATGTAGTTTCTGTTAGGCACGTAAGTAAGCGAATGATAGGGATAGATTTGGCAGTTGGAGGAATTAGGATGAGAATTGTCTCAATGTATTCACCCTGTGAGGGTGCAAATGATGATGAAGTTGACAGGTTTTATGAAGCATTGAGTGCATCATTGTCAGATTCAACAACAAGGATAGGGTAGTGCTAATGGGCAATTTCAGCGCGAGAGTTGGAAATAGAACTGAGGTATATGAATAGGTGGTTGGTAAATGTGGGGAAGACATGGAAGCTAATAGGAATGGGAAGTGTTTGCTGAACTTCTGTGCTAGTATGGGATTAGCAGTAATGAATACATTCTTCAAGCATAAGGTTATTCAGTGCTACACATGGGAGGGTAGGGGCACAACATCCATAATAGACTATCTTAACCAGCTTTGAATTCAGAAAATTTGGTAGGAATGTGCAAGTTTTTCAGGGACTTTTTGACGATACAGACCACTATCTGATCTGTAATGAACTAAGTATCTCTAGGCCTAGGTTAGAGGAAAGTGAAATCCGTCTGCAGACCAATAAGGGTAGAAAATCTCCAAGATGAGGAAATTAGACAGAAGTACATGTATATTAGTGAAAAAGTTCCAAACAATGGGCAGTAAGCAGGTTCAGGTTATTGAAAGAGAATGGGTGGCACACCTGGATGCTGTAGTAGAAATCAGAAATGGCTCCAAATGGGGACTGTTGCAGACAGGGAGTTGTACGTAGATAAAAGAAACAGAGTGAAACAAATAGTTATTGAATCCAAGAAGATGAAAGATACTGGTAATAACCTGGAAAGGCTAGGTCGGGCTGCAGGGAAACCTTTCTGGACAGTAATAAGGAATCTTAGGAAGGGAGGTAAAGAGGAAATGAAGAATATTTTGGGTAAATCAGGTGAACTCATAATAGACCCCAGGGAATGACTGGGCAATTGGAAGGAATATTCTGAAAATCTTCTCAACGTAAGAGGAAATCTTCCTGGTGACATTACGAACAACCAAGCTCATGCACTGCCTGCTCGATCTGCATCCGATGGCTGTTTATACTGCCTGCTCATTCCATATTCAAATGTGTAACATGACTTGCAAACAATCTGCTTCTATATGGAAGCACCAGATGTATCCAGTTATTGCGCGAATACAACTAGATAAGCATACAAGCAAAATTTAAAATCTGAATGTAACAGAAAAATTAAAGAATTTTATGCATAAAGTGGTGCTCTAGAGAGTTATAGCTTCAGGACTTTTCGAGAAAGAGGTTTCGACGAACAAGAAAACCTGGTAACTTTGTCTGTATGGCGCTTCCCTACATTAATAAGTAGAGCAATCCGCCAACAAATACAATGCCGTATAGTTTTTCCAGACCATACTGGGAGCAGTTTCTGAAAGTTATTCACTTGATCTTGAAGATAAATGGCCTTTTCAACACCTTCACCTGCAGCTTTCTTTATAATGTTCAGTGGTTTAAGTTGCATATTACAATCTTCAAGCTGTTTACTTGATCGGTGTAATTTTTCTTCCGGATCTAATATTCTCTTCTTCATTTTGAATAGCGCAACAGGAAGCCTTTTATTTGTTCTCTTTAGACCTTCCATGCTGCTGTCATCCAACATATCATCTTGACAACCAACTTCACACCGTTCGTTGTTACTAGTATTTAGGCCTACCTCTGTATCCATAAATGGAGAGTCGACTGGAAAGAGAAAGATAGAGAACCTGACATTAGTTTAGCTATAACTGTAAAACCGAAACAACTAACAACTAAATAGGCCCTACTTGCGTAATGCATAATAATAATAATAATAATAATAATAATAATAATAATAATAATAATAATAATAATAATAATAATAACAACAGTATATTGAAACGATTTTATACTACTAACAAACGTTTTGTAATGGAATCTATGACAGCATATTATTCTATGATGTACCTTCACATTAACCGTACAATTGTACCCAGAAATTATATTACTTTGTATGTAATACTTCAAACCTTATATAACGCTTACCATTTTCTGCAGTAATACTTCAAACCTTATATAACGCTTACCATTTTCTGCAATGGTTTGAAGAGCTCTTGTTAGACGTCTCTGTGCTTGAATCCCTTCTCTTCCTCTTTGCTGAAATTAGCTGTTCTTTATAAGCTGGATAATCAGGGAAAAGGCTGGGTACAGATCCTGTTTTTAATTTTCGCGTTTTGCTGGTCACTTTGAAATCATCATTTACGAAGTGTAGACTGCAAACCACGGAATAGTCAGAAGGAATCAATTTACTTCCCGTGCTGTTTCCTTCCCTGGATATAATACTCAACCTCTTTTGACGCAATTCTGTACTTGAAGGTATTTTCACGGCATTCTGGTTTCCCTTTCTTTGATTTGCAGAAAGGCACGCAGCCATACACCATTTTCACTGAAAACAAGTACAGTACTACCCTATTTCCATCTATTTCATTCCGACAGGTTCGGAGCCGGTTGGTGCTGCCACCTGCTGTGGGTATTTGTAAAAGGAGTGTTTCATTTAGTGCCATGTTAAAATGTTGTAAACCGAGCTCGATAGCTGCAGTCGCTTAAGTGCGGCCAGTATCCAGTATTCGGGAGATAGTAGGTTCAAACCCCACTATCGGCAGCCCTGAAAATGGTTTTCCGTGGTTTCCCATTTTCACACCAGGCAAATGCTGGGGCTGTACCTTAATTAAGGCCACGGTCGCTTCCTTCCCATTCCCAGCCCTTCCCTGTCCCATTGTCGCCATCAGACCTATCTGTGTTAGTGCGACGTGAAGCAACTAGCAAAAAGAAAAAAAACTGTAATGAGCAGGCAGTATAAGCAGCCATCGGATGCAGATCGAGCAGGCAGTGGCTCATGGGGAGGAGAACTGTGTTAGAGAAATTAAGCTTGAGGAAGTGGAAAGGATGATAAATAAACTCCATTATCATAAAGCAGCAGGAATAGACGAAATTAGGCCTATAATGTGAAGTATAGTGGGAAGGCAGGGATGAAAGATTAGCATGGAAGGTATCTTCTGATTGGACAAAAGCAGTAATTGCACCTATCTGTAAGTAAGGGATCAGGAAGGATTGCAACAACTATCAGGATATATCATTGATCAGTATACCAGGCAAGGTGTTCACTAGGATTTTAAAAGGGAGGGTGTGATCAGTGGTTGAGAGTAAGTTGGATGTGGTTTCAGACCACAGAGGGACTGTCAGGATTAGATTTTCAGTGTACGCCAGGTAATTGAAAAATGCTACGGGAGGAAGCAGATCTAGAGAAGGCATATGACAGTGTACCGAGGGAAAAGATGTTCACCGTACTAGGGAACTATGGGATTAAGGGTAGATTATTAAAATCAATCAAAGGCATTTATGGTGACAATTGGGCTGCAGTGAGAATTTATGGTAGAAAGAGTTCTTGGTTCAAGATACTTATAGGGATTAAACAAGTCTGTAATCTTTCACCTTTGTTGTTCATAGTTTACATGGATCATCTGATGAAATATATTAAGTGGCAGGGAGTGATTCAGTTAGTTGAAAATATAGTAAGCAGTCTGGCCTATGCAGACAACTTGGTTTTAATGACAGATTGTGCTGAAAGCCTGCAGTCTAATATCTTGGAACTTGAAAAATATGTGCAATGATTATGGTATAAAAATTAGCCTTTCCAAGACTAAAATTGATGTTAGTAGGTAAGAAATCCAACAGAATTGAATGTCATATTGGGAATACAAAGCTGGAACAGGTAGATAATTTCAAGTGCGTTCTCCCAGGATGGTAGTGTAAGTAAAATTTGAATTAAGGTCCAGTAAAGGAGCTCGCAGTTGCAGTCAGCAGTATTCTGTAAGAAGGAAGTCAGCTCCTAGATGAAACTATCTTTACACTGGTCTGTTTTCAGACTAACTTTGCTTTACGGGAGTGAGAGCTGGCTGACTTGGGATATATTATTCATAAGTTAGAAGTAACTGAAATGAAAGTGGCAAGAATGATTGCTGATACAAACAGGTTGGAGCAATGGCAGCAGGGTACTCAGAATGAGGAGGTAAAGGATATGTTAGGAATGAACTCATTGGATGAAGATGTACGCATAAACAGTCTTCCATGATGGGGTTGTGTGAGGCAAATGTAGGAGGATAGATTACCTAGGAGAATAATGAACTGTGTGTTTATGGAGGGTAAGAGAAGTAGAGGGAGACTAATACAACCATGGTTAGACTTGGATCTAATGATTTAATTAGTTATAAATAGAGAATTGTGGCAGCAGTTATTAAATTCACAGAGACTTGCATACTGAACACTGAAAGGCATAACAGTCTATAAAGATGATGTATGCATGTATGTTTGTATGAATATATTATGTATGTATGTATGTATGTATGTATGTATGTATGTATGTATGTATGCAGAAAAATTTGAACGGACAGTGTGTCAGTCTCTGAAATGCGACCATTTCCTGTGTTCTTATTGGATGGAGGTCAGTTTCTATTGTCTCCGATAGAGCTTGCATCATGTGTAGCTCACTGGTGCCACATTTCGTGAAAACAATGAAACCACAGAGTTTGAAAGTGATGTGTCATGGCATGTGCTGGATGTAATTGCAGTATGCGCAGCATTACTGTACTAAGTACCCAGGAAGTGAATTTCACAGATTATTTAGTTAATCCCAGATTTATATAGGCCAAAAAAAAAAGAAAGCAGCACTTTGGTCCATAATATAAACATGTCAAGAGAGAAACTGGGAGAATTTTATACATTGATTCCCCAGTTTGAGAAACATGAAAAACGATATTACATATACTTCAGAATGAATATTGGAAGTTTTGATGAAATTCTGGGAGCCGTCAGAAACAATATCCATTATGCTGCTTCATAGAAGTATAGATGATAAGTGAGTCATGACCAGCTTGTTATCAAAGATTCCCAAGTGCTGCAGTAGTGTGAGCAGCCCACTCAGTAAACAGCGATAATGGTCACAAGTCTATATCAAACCAAACCATACCAAACTACGCGCGCGTGCCCGTGTGTGTGGTTTTTTTTTTTTAATTAGATAGTTAGAACATACAAGATAATTTCTGCCTTTACATTTTTATTTACATGAATCAACCTTTTTCGTGGCTGATGATAATTATAAGTTTTAAAGTGAAAAACAACAAGATTATCAATTCTGATTTGGAAGTGGAATAGTCAGTTCCCCCCCCTCTTTTATAGAGCTGATAAATTAGATCGTAATGTCTTTTAACGTGAATCAATCAGTCAGTGAAATTGCATGCATTAATAAATATTGTTCAGATATTTGCCTTGTCGCACTATTGCTTTATGCTAAAGTAAAAGCTCCTTTCTGCTTCCTGGCTTCATAAGGAGGGTAGGCCTCAAACACTCACAGACTCTTGGCATATCTTCATTCTTGACATGAGAGATGTATGATAAGAAAGAAGGATAAACACAGGAAGAAGAAAGGGACAAAAAGATGAATATAGGTAGTAAAAGGCTAGAAACACAGGAGGATACCAGAAAAAGGGGTGCGATGGGGACTAAAAAGAGATCAATGTAGAAGAACTAGAATTGATGAGGAGAGAGCCCATCTATGTGAAGATGTAGAGATTGTCCATTTGCGGTTTTTATGTTTTTCCTATCTCTCTTCCTATTCCTCTCTGTTGTGATACTGACCTGTCATTGTGATTCTCCTATTATATGCTCCTGTTCATGTTGCTGCCTTTCGACGAAGGTAATCCCAAAAGTAAGGTCTCCTATTTTTTATAAATACATAGATGTGTTTATTTCTACAATGGTTTACATCATTTTACAGCTTGAACATTTGGCTATTTTTCTACATAATCACCATTTCGGTTGATGCATTTTTGTAGACGCTGTGACAGTTGATGTATGGCCATGACATACCAGCTTGCTGCCATGCTGTTCAGGAAGTTGTGAACCTCATCTTTCACCTCATCGTCGGTGCTAAATTGTTTTCCAGCCAAATGTTCTTTCAACTTAGAGAACAAGTGATAGTCACTGGGCACCAACTCGGGACTATAGTGTGGGTGGGTGATGATCTTCCACTGAAACTGTTGCAGAAGAGCAATGGTTTGCCGGGCGACGTGCGGGCAAGCGTTGTCATGGAGAATGTTTACGCCCTTGTTCAAGATTCCTCTTCTCCAGTTCTGAATTGCCCGTCTGAGTTTTTTCAGGGTCTCACAGTACCGGTCAATGTTAATTGTGGTCCCAGCGGGTATAAAGTTGACCAACAATACCCCCTTTTCGATCCCGAAACACAGTTGTCATGACTTTACCGGCAGACTGTGTTTGCTTGAATTTCCGCGGCTTTGGCGAAGAGGGATGCCGTCACTGGCGTGATTGTCGCATGGTCTCAGGTGTAAAGTGGAATCCCCAGGTTTCATCACCTGTGATAACTGAGTCCAAAACGTTGTCCTATTCGGCTGCAAAGCGTTGAAGAAATGCGCGGGAAGAATCAGCTCGTTGCCGCATGTGGTCTTCAATCAGCATGCGTGGCACCCATCTTGCACAACCTTCTGGTATTTCAACTTTTCCGTTAAAATTCTGTGAACGGCGCTTCGAGAAACATCAGGAACCAAAGTGCAGAGATCGTCCAGGGTGATCCACCGATCTTCACGCATGATTTGCTCAACCTTCATGACTGTCTCAATGGAAATTGATGGTCTCCCGCTCCTTTGTTCATCGTGAATTTCAGTCCGACCTGCTGCAAACTCTCTTTACCGCTTACGAACATTTTTGACATCCATGCATGACTCAACATACACTTGTGTCAATTGGCGATGGATTTCAATCAGTTCAGTACCTTTTGCATTCAAAAACCGAATAACTGTGCGCACTTTGCACTTGGCGGTAACATCCAGCGGGAGCTCCATTCTCAACGGCTGCTATGCCAAGACTGAGTGCCTCAGTTCGGCGTGCACATTATTTATGCGAGCGCGGGAAACACTCTTCACAATATTGTGACCAATAGACACACGAACAGAGTTCTGTATTTATAAAAAAATAGGGAAGCTTATTTTTGGGATTACCCTCATATATATATATGACTGAATTACAAATATTCACCAGAACAGGTATCAATACAGCACAGGTTATAGGACAAACTTCACATTCACTAAATACATGAAACTGTTGACTGTGATATGCCAAGCCCCTATAATGAAGCAGCAGCAGCACCACAACTTGAAATGAAACTGAGAAGGGACTCTTACATATGTTCATATGCTTACAACATTTCATTTCATTTTGATCCAGATGTAATAATATTTTGTTGTAGGGCACAGTGAATATCCTGACAAAATTGGAGCTATTCTGAAAATCATTGGTGTTCGAACCCATGAAGATGCTACTGAGTTGGAAGCTAAATTAACAAAATCTAGTTCAGATCTGCCTGGATGTTCTCCTACCAAAAGACGACAAAGTGTAAGTTTATGGAATCAACCGTTGTGTCTAGTGTGCCAGTCTCATTTACTTCGATGGCTTATAGTGTACTGCATTCTGGTGGCATTCTGTGATGTAAATATATGCCATTGGTAGCAGGCTACAGATTAATAGCCATTACTATGAAAGGAACTGTATATTGATCAAAGTACTAACACTTGCCTGTTGTAAGAGCTGATTGGACAAGATGTATGTAGCTTGATTCACAGCAATATCCTCTAACCCAATGTATTCAGTCCTTTTTCTCCATATTTCCCCAGAGACTCTTTTATGCTCATTGTTAATACTTAATTCAAATCATACCTGACTAAATCTATAAATAGTGTATCATCTAATAACTAACCAAGAATTAACTATGAAAAAGGAGAATCACGGTTTGAAATAAATAAATAAATAAACTATGTTAACAGATATTACCGTATTTCTCCAAATCCAAGACGGCCCTGAATACATGACATCCCCCATTTCTTTCCTTCAAAAAAGTTAAACCAGGCTTAAAAAGTGCTTTGTGAAATCATAATTTTATTTATAACAAATTTAATTTGAGATATAAAATAAATACACAGACACGTATCATGTAAATCCTACTGACTTCCCTGATGATTTCCATTAGAGGTTTCTGATACTGCCTTTGAAATTCCTATTTGCGAGCCTGCATTTATATCACATCTCATGTTATGGCCATCCCAACCTTGTGTTTTTTGCGCACATACCCCACAATTTCATGTTTGACTTCTTCAAAGCGCAGTAGCGGCGATTGCAGGGGGGAGGGGGCTGTTGCTCCCCCCACTTTGTGGAGCAAAAATTAAGTTTTTATTCCATTTTAGCCACCTGAAACTGGGAAGAATTTTTTTTTTAATGTGTAAACCCTGTTGTCTTTTCAGCTAATTCTTTCTTTTAATTTCTTTTATTATTAAGAAAAATCACGCACAACATGTCGTTTGTCATGGGTAACAAAATTGTACAGCACCACAATAAGTAGTGGTGACCCACGGAGCAATGTGTAGCATGTTCTGTGGCGAAGGGTAGCAGGGGTATATTTTTTTAACGAAAGTTAGCCGCATTCGTCAGTCTCACTCGGTCAATGTGTCTGTTCTATCTAGTGTGTTACTTTGTTAGCATGTAGTCAAATACTAAATGACTTTTTAATTTTATACTCACACCGTACTTCTATTTACTGTAATTGTAATATATGCGTAATTATTGTTCCTTTGGTTTTATTGTATATTACGTTTGTTACCGCACTTAAGTTGGTAGACTGTCAACCTTTACATCTCTATCGAAATTTGCTCAGGGGACATCAGAAACTTTTTATAGCAATTATTTTTTTCAATTTTGATGTCTTCCCCCCCACCCCACCTCTGGCTATATTCATTGGATCCAGATACTTTTTGTTATGTTTGAGTGCTGTTTGTTGTCTACATATTTTTGTGCCCCCCCTCCCCACACTTCTAATTCCCAATCACTGCTACTGTTAAAGCATCCTTGTTGTGGGCCACTGAATGCCTTTCTTGTACAGTATGCATTTTTAGAATATTTTTGTCTTCATGCCAGTGCCGAACATTGACTTTAGTTATGCCATATTTTCTTGGGGCTGCACAATATTATTCTTTATTTCTGCGGGTTTAATAACCATTAATTTAAAATTGGCATGATATTGAAGACAACCCGTTGAAAATTTGCCAGCAATACACGTGTCTCTACAATATGACGATCCATCACGAAAGTATTCCTGTTGCCTATAAAACTCTTATTAAGCATCAGGTACAACTGGCTCCCACTAGACACGTCTCGCTTGCCGGTGTCAGCCGGCTTCAGCAGCTAGCGATGTACAGTATAATAGACATGGACGTTAAGCCCAACGAGTTTCGTGCTCTGTGATATGGCCACTCTGCCCTTGAGTTTTTCGTGCACATACCTCACAATTTCATCTTCGAATTCTGTAAAGTGTTCTTGTTGTGGGCCACTAAATGCATATTTTGTAGGCCTACAATATGCATTTTTAAAGCTATATTTGGCTTCACGCTAATGCCAACATTGGCTTTAGTTATGTTGTATTTTCTTGCCACTACACAATTATTCATTTCAACGTGTTTAATAATCATTAACTTAAAATTGGCATCATAATATCAATGAGAACTCGGTGAAAATTTGCTGGCAATACCTGTTCTGCGTGTCTGTACAATACGACGATCCATCGTTAAAATATTTCTGCTGTTCAAAAAATGGTTACTTTTACTAAGCATCAGATACAGTAGATACATAATAACTCTTGTCATCGAGTAACTGTGACCTTTCTAAGAATTCTAAAGGTCTCATCCTTTCTATTCCAATTCGAATGACATTTTCTGCGCAGCTGGGGCTCAGAAATACAGTACATTATGGTCGACCTTGCAGTTAGCTCAAGATAGTAGGCCTATTATTTGGATGCCATTCTGCGGATTTGAGAAACATTTTTGTAGAAGCTTTTAGAATGTCATTCTGTCTTCACCATTTTTCGAAAACCACTGACGTAACACAGAGGCACTGTACAGTCGACTTCTGCGGCTAACGATGTATAATAAAGATTTGGACGTCGAAGGTCAATCAATCAATCAATCAATCAATCAATCAATCAATCAATCAATCAATCAATCAATCAATCAATCAATCACTACTGATCTGCATTTAGGGCAGTTGCCCAGGTAACAGATTCCCTGTCTCTTGTTTTCCTAGCCTTCTCATAAATGATTGCAAAGATGTGGGAAATTCATTGAACATCTCTCTTGTTAAGTTATTCCAGTCCCTAATTCATCTTCCTATAATGAAATATTTGCCCCAATTTGTCCTCTTGAATTCCAACTTTTAAAGACACCACTCAAACTTTTTCCTCTACTAATGCCATTCCACGCCATCTCTCCACTGACAGCTCGGAACATACCACTTATCTCACTTGGTTTAAAAAGGAGTACATTTATTACCCCACCTATTCAATACAATTAGTAGCACATTATGTGGTTAATTAAACATAGAAAATTTAAATATTATGGGGACATGTTTCACCCTTCTTTTATTGGGCATCATCAGCCGTATTAATTTAATCTTAAAACAGACATTGTTTAGAGGACAATGACATTTATAATTTGTAGATATTGAACTGTGATTTCTTATGATATTAATATTATGAAATAGTAGTTATAAAATATGATGTTGGGACATGACATATACAATACATGTTAAAATCATTGTAAACAAATTTAAAATCTTGTCCAAAAGAAAATTTGTGTCATATAAAATTCTAGAAACGGCACATGTGTGGTACTGAATTGGATCCTCGTCATAAGAAAATTGAGCATATACTTGCTGGGGCAGTTGTCAACATAAGTTTTCAATAGACGAATGGTTGCTAACACTTCCAACAAATATAATAATTATGAACATAGCCTTTAGAACAACCAACACAACACAAAATATATTTTTAAATTATAATAAAATCAATAATAATAACAATAAATATTCAGGCTCGGGAGTCTACAGGTTAACATGTTCCCAATGTGGAGTTTCATATGTTGGACAGACTTCTTTATAAGATACATGGAACACTTCAATGAGGAAAAGCACAATAAATATTGGGCAATGAGCATGCGCATGAAGGAAACAGGTCACCGTTTTACTTCAATAGAAAA
Organism: Anabrus simplex; assembly: GCF_040414725.1. Classification (NCBI taxonomy): domain Eukaryota; kingdom Metazoa; phylum Arthropoda; class Insecta; order Orthoptera; family Tettigoniidae; genus Anabrus; species Anabrus simplex. Next base: position 1,564,315,719 of record NC_090265.1, read on the forward strand.
GGATCCCACAATAATCAGGAATACAAACAAAGGTAAACTTCTAAATGAATTAGAGAATATATATATTTTTCTGGACAAAACATTTAATAAAGATCGAAACCTTAATGATGATACGGAAGTCAAGAGTCCCTTATATACGTTAACGCCTAAGCTATTAAAAACAGTCAATCCAAAGCAGAACAGAGTCCCACGAATATTTAAATTCTTTGAATCAAAAACTCCCCTTATCTCACCGAATACTAAGTCTGCACTTACCCCTCCAAACAATCCCCCTCCCACATTAACATCGACATGTAATGTTCCGCCCACCTCCGCTTCCCTTCAGCATGCCCCTCTTCCTCTAATCACATCATTACAACATGAGAAGTAGGAACTCCAGACAGACCAATGCTTCTGATACAGTAAGATAGACATAAATACGGCAAATAAGTAAGTACCAACTTTACATAATACATAATTCTTGGACATTAACGTGCGATTTAAACACACACATCAAACTCGTCTTTTTGTTCCTTTGCAGTATAACAACATTCTTTTCCTCGGTGTTCCACATCTTCTAGAAGGACTACATTTCCACGTGATAATCAAACATTACCTGTCAAATTCACGGAAATACTCGTCTCAAAAAGCAGCTTCAACCAGCACATCGTCTGTTTGCATTGGTTATATCAAGATAATATTTTAGATCAGTCAACTTAATGAAGATAATTTTATAACATTCGCCTTTTCTCTTGGCCAGTTTTTAGTGCCGGAACGCAAAATATAAACAAAATTCACCTCAAGTTTTCAACCATTCTAGTCTATTGAAAACTTATGTTGACAACTGCCCCAGCAAGTATACGCTCAATTTTCTTACGAAGAGGATCCACTTCAGTACCACACATGTGCCATTTTTAGATACTTATATGACACAAATTTTCTTTTGGACAAGATTTTAAATTTGTTTACAATGATTTTAACATGTATTGTATATGTCGTGTCCCAATATCATATTTTATAACTACTATTCCAAAATATTAATATCTAAGAAATCACAGTTCAATTTTTACAAATTATAAATGTCATTGTCCTCTAGACAATGTTTGTTTTAAGATTAAATTAATATGGCTGATGATGCCCAATAAAAGAAGGGGAAACATGTCCCCATAATATTTAGATTTTCTATGTTTAATTAACCACATAACGTGGTACTAATTCTATTGAATAGGTGGGGTAATAAATATACTCCTTTTGTAAACTAAGTGAGATCACTGTTTTCAATATGGAACAAAAATGAGAGTGATGGTTTGTAACATACCACTTAGTCGAGCAGCTCGTCTCCTTACTCACAAGTCTTCCCAGCCCAAACTTTGTAACATTTTTGTAATGCTACTCTTCTGTTGGAAATCACCCAGAAAAAATCGAGTTGCTTTTCTTTGGATTTTTTCCAGTTCTTGAGTCAAGTAATCCTGGTAAGGGTCAAATACACTGGAACCATACTCTAGTTGGGATCTTACCAGAGACTTATATGCCCTCTCCTTTACATCCTTACTACTATCCTTAAATACCCTCATAACACTGTGCAGAGATCTGTACCCTTTATTTACAATCCCATTTATGTGATTAGCCCAATGAAGATCTTTCCTTATATTAACACCTGGGTACTTACAATGATCCCCAAAAGGAACTTTCACCTCATCAACGCAGTAATTAAAACTGAGAGTACTTTTCCTATTTGTGAAACTCACAACCTGACTTTTAACCCTGTTTATCATCATGCCGTAGCGTACTGTCCATCTCACAATATTATCGAGGTCATTTTGCAGTTGCTCACAATCTTGTAACTTATTTTTTGCTCTGTACAGAATAACATCAACCACAAAAAGCCTTTTCTCTGATTCCACTTTTTACTCCTCATATCATATAATAAAACATAAAGGTCCAATAATACTGCCTTGAGGAATTCCCCTCTTAATTATTACAGGGTCAGATAAAGCTTCGCCTATTCTCTGAGTTTCATTTTTTAGAAATATAGCCACCCATTCAGTCACTCTTTTGTCTAGTCCAATTGTACTCATTTAGTCATCATTTTTAGTTTTCCTCCAAAACAACTTTGTGAATGATTTGCAAGGAAATGGTTCATAAACAGTTGCGGGCTGTCCTAAAGATCATTCACCAACATTAACATCCCAAATTACATAGCTGCAGTCGTCATTTTGTGAAGAAGCAAACTGCATTCCTGATTTGTGCCAACACACGCTTTTGAGCTGCTGTGTGCTGATATGTCTGTTCTGTCCCAGAGATCTTCCTGTCCCAGAGGACCATTAGTCCACAGTTATAACCTGTAAGAAATCTGTTTGCATATCCAGGTTGCTTGGCTATTGTTTCCACTGCCTCTGGCTTCATTTTTTAATCTTCTGGAACTTTCTGCTTAACAACATCTTTATATATGATGGTTTCAGACATGAGGAAATTCTTGAGATTCAACAATAAATGTTGCCTCCTTCTGTTCCCAACAAAAGATTCTCTCCCACAGATTCCAGGCATATGGCTGATTTCTTCTCCAGTTTTCCCTCAAGTACCTGCAGTTCGACTTTTTTAAGTGAACTATTGTTGATTTCCCACAAAGTGCAGTGAATTATCATCACATAAAGAAACTATTCTTCTCTTAATTGGTAGAAAAATTAGTCTTGTAACAGTTGATTCATGACTGGTATGCTGCCCATAAAATTCTACACCAGGTTTGTCAAATATTTTTATTACTCTTGTAGCGGTGCCTAATGCCAAAAGACGTAGCTTTGGGTCCCATGCTAGTGATGTAGGTTTATTTGTGATACTATGCTGAATAACGAGATACAGCTGGGGTGGAAAGCTGAAGACTATGATCTACTTCATCATCGCTGATAGAAAAGCGGGTCAGTAGGTTACAGATGTTAAAGTCATACCCAGAGAGTGCCTAGATAGCGACCATCTGCTATGTTCATGTACCCAAAATTAAACAAAAGAAAATGTCAAAGATCAAGGCATGGCTGTTGAAGAACATGGGGAAGAAAGGAAACTATGAAGCAAGGATAACAGCCAAATTACCCAAAACTGAGAAAGGGGGAGTAGAAAAAGAAAGGTCCTTATTCAAAGAAACCTTTGTAAAAGAAGCTACGGAAATCTGCGTAAAAACAAGTGCCACACCAAAAGGGAAGGAAACACCTTGGTGGAATGACAGAGTGAAGACAGCAGTAAAAGATAGAAATATACTGAAAAGAAAATTAGACCTCGGAAAACAGAAAAAAGATGATAGACGAAATGAATTAGAAATTGAACATCTAGCACAGGATACCAGAAAAAGAAACTGACTGTAAAAAGACTAATCCAGGAAGAAAAGGAAAATTGCTGGAATGACTTTACTAAAGGATAGGGGAAGACTGTCAAGGAAGTAGGAAACAACTATACAAAATAGTAAACAGTAAAGGAAATGAATATATGAACATCTTTGCACTGGAAACAGATGATGGTAGCTTAATACGAACAGAGGAAGGGATCAGGGATAAAATGAAGTACGTCAACATGGTGTTAAACGGAGATGAGGGCAACCCTACCACCAATGAATGTAGTGTAGATGAAGCCAAAAACAACAAACACCCATTAACATGGCTTGAGGTAGAAACGGCACTAAAGAGCATCCGAAATGGGAAGTCCCCAGGCTTTGATGATCTTAGCTCAGACCTGATAAGGCTGATTCTCCACGAGCAGGTAAAGTGCCGCTGTTCGCCCGCTACAAACCCGCTTGCGGAAGAGAACTATGGGGCATTTGTAGAGTTGTCTACACGGGCGGTTTGCACGCCGTGGGTGGACGCGTCCATAAGCGGGCAGGCGGGTCCATTGCCAACAGAGGCGTTATTCCCACTAGCGGTAGAACAGCCAATCATACTCCACGTGGTGGCAGTGAGCAGTTCACCCACCTGTCGCACGATAGGAACTGCCTGAAGTATAGTATATTCTTTACTAGCTGATGTATCCGTGCTTCACTACGGAATTCTACATTGTAAACAGAATTCTATGTTAGGTAGTGTACACATTGTGAGCAAGATTGTATTATATTGCATAGCTCTTAACGTTACCCCAGAAACGCGACGGGGAAGTCACTAAACGTCTTTTCTCATACGAAGACTGGGTTAGGGAATAGTCATTGTAACGGTAAGCCCGCTTGCCTACCATCAGTCACAATCAAGTTGAGGAGCATTATAATGGCAGACACTCAATCTCCATCTGCCTTTTTACATCCTCAGAAAGACTGTCTTAGTCATTTTCCCAACTGAAATGAACATAGGTCATTACAATGATGTCAGTAGGAATGACACGATTAAAAGCAATGTTTTCATATGAAATAATCAAATGAAAAACCATGCATTTTCTCACTTTTAACAAACAGTCCTACGCTTCCGATCTAACAATACAAATTTTCAGACCTGGAATGACCAAGCTGCAGACAGCTGTGATCCATGAACACTCTTCATCTTTTTTTCGGCGGGGGGTTTCGAATAGTGGAGAGTCTCAGGGCAAAAACTATGCCCTTTTACTACTTTGTTTCCTAGGAATACACGATGAATTGGAAAATCTCAATTCATTACACTGGCGGGTGAAGAAACAATCTGACTTGGACCTAGGGAAGGTTTTCATTCCCCTCCCCGAAATAATAAAAGTGAAGCAGAAGAAGCTTTTCTTAAGAAACGGCTTTTTTCAGAGTTGAATTTTGAATTATTTAGTGAATTGTGGTGCTGTAATTTGGAGTAGGCCTAAATTGTAATTCCAGACCAGGTCATACTACTGCTACTACTACTAAGTGAGCCTCTGCCTGGAATACTATGATGAACCAGTGTGTTACGTACCAGCAGTATCAGGAAATGTATGAACCAGAGGAATGGAATGCCAAAGAAGAAAGTTTTCTAACTCCCCAGCTATTTCCCGCCAATATTCAGTCAGGCTTTTATACTCTGTACGCAGCAGTAATCCCATCTATCGGAGTTGAGTGGCAGCATAAGAGACTAAGAACATCACAACAAACAAACAAACAAACAAACAAACAATGGTCAATATAATGTCATTTTTGATGATTGTTATGCGCTTTCGATATTGTAGGCCTTCACATTTAGTTTTGTTCCGACTCTGAAATACCACTCTTATCATAGTCGGTACGGTAAAACTGAATAAAACATAAAGGTAAGGGTGTATTCTGCCCGAAGGCAGGTCTGAACCTCCGCAGAGGTTTGCCTGAGCCGAAGATTACGTGTGGTTGGGTGGCCAGTTCCTTTCCGCTCCTCCATTACCTTACCCCCCCACCAACAACGTGTGGCAACCCATCCAAATGTTGACCACACCCAATATTTCTTAACTCGAGAGATCTCACGGGATCCGGTGTTTCAACACAGCTACCGCCGTTAACAATAAAACATAAATGATCGGAAATTGTATTCTCTCTAACTTTTGTTATGCAGTACTTTTCGAAAGGACCAATAACTTATTGTAGGTACAGTGAAACCTCGATTCTCCGTTTTTCGAGGGACCATGAAAATAAAGCCTACAACACGGGAAAACGGAAAATCCGGGAATGAATGAAAACCATCAACAATTTGGCTAAACATCATAAAAATGAAATATGTATAATTATAATCTTACAAAAACTCCTAAACCAAACCAAACTACAGCCCCAATGGGCCTTTGCCTACTAAGCGACCTCTGCTCAGCCCGAAGGCCTGCAGATTACGAGGTGATGCCTGGTCAGTGCGACGAATCCTCTCGGCCGATATTTCTGGCTCTTTAGATCGGGGTTGTCATTTCACCGTTAGATAGCTCCACAATTAAATGTAATCAGGTAGGCTGAGTAGACCTGGAACCAGACTTATATCCAGGTAAAATTGCCTGACCTGGTCGCAATCGAACCCGGGCCCTCTGGATGAGAGGCAGGCATGTTAGACCGCGAAACTGCATTAATTACCGGTACGCGAGTTCAAAATTTTGATACTTTATATTCAATTTTACAGGGGAATCTTCGTCAGTTTCCAGTGAAAACTTCTTTCAGTTCAGCAACTTTGATTAGGGTAGCCAAACTCTTCGAAAAATCTAATAACGACAAGCCAAACGATAATCTACCACAAGTAGTTTTTAATTCTCTCATCTAATAAAATAAAGCACATTAGATACAAAAGCACCCAAGATGGTGGCGAAATCCCTTCATTTCTTAATCTTTAATTTGGTGTCTGGCATACTGTCCGTAGCCAGTTTTTGGAAATCTCGTACCGCGTAAATTAGGCCTACATCGACTTTTAAAGGTTATGTTGAACTCGAAAACATGGTTTCAAATGTAAGTATTGATTCTTAAAAGTTCTCGAATGCATTATATTCAATTCTGCCCATCACAAATCCAATCAAATTGGAAAGATAAAAGAAATATGAAAACTTCAGAAATTACAGTTATTTGTGACCTTGAGGTCATCTGGAGAGCGCGCTCGCTGCACATGTCAGTACAATGTCTTTTCCTGATGTAAACAAATAGGCGGAGCACGTTGCCTTTGCACGTGGACATGGACGTTGTTGATTGGAGCAGCAACCGTCGCACTCACTCGACTGTATGCGAGCTCGAAGGAAAGTAGTACGTGGCATTAATTTTATTTTATTTTAGTTTATTACATTTAGTGAGTTTGGAAGAGTACGTAATCAAATGGTTGCCATTTATACCGGTATATACATGTTTTTTAATATAAAATAGTGATTAAATAACGAGAAATGAAGGCACAAGGCGTGGTGTGATACAGGAAGTCTTCTCGTAGTGAGGGAAAGTCCCAAGCTGTACAGCTTGGAGATGAGGTGTTGCATCTTGCAGCAGCAGTCAGTATCAGTATTCATAGTGAGAAAATTGGACCTTCGCATGTAGTGAAGCACAAAAGAGGAAAACCGCTCAGAAGTAGCCATAATAATAATAATTTCGTGTGGCTATATCTAGCCAGGTGCAGCCCTTGTAAGGCAGACCCTCCGATGAGGGTGGGCGGCATCTGCCATGTGTAGGGTAACTGCGTGTTCTTGTGGTGGAGGATAGTGTTATGTGTGGTGTGTGAGTTGCAGGGATGTTGGGAACAGCACAGACACCCAGCCCCCGGGCCATTGGAATTAACCAATGAAGGTTAAAATCCTCGACCCGGCCGGGAATCGAACCCGGGACCCTCTGAACCGAAGGCCAGTACGCTGACCATTCAGCCAACGAGTCGGACAGAAGTGGCCATAGGCAGTGCATTGTGAATGTATTCAATGAACTAAGTGAACAGAATCCAAGTTTAGTCGTTTATTCAGAAGTTCGCATCTTCGCACTGTTATCGTATGGTTGCGCTGCTCTGTACGTCCGAACACGAGACGTTGACGAGGTGCAGGTCGGTACTACACGCTCAGCGAATCACAACTCTTTCTTTGGCGTAGGCGTGGACATACCATGTTTACATCAGGATTAAACTCTCGTGAAAAAACATTGTTGGAAATGATACCAACCATTTAAATGTAATGTGCGCAAATAAAACGACTGTGGTTTTTGGTATTTTAACACGAAAATGTAAAATTCCCAGTCTTACATTAGGACCTAAACAGTAATAGGCAATCCCAAGACCTGCCATGGTTTTCTTTTTTAATGTAAGGTGCAACATCTGTTCTGGTCTCGCTAACATAATCATGTACAATAATATAAAAAATACTGAATTTGTGTTAAGGAGCAGTTTCGATTCCTGCCTGAAAGCCCAGTTACTCTACAGTGCCCTGAGCAAAGTGCCGAAAACCTGTGAAAATTACAGAGGTATCACGCTGTTGTCACAACACACTGAAGCTGCTGGGAAAGATCGTCGAAATGAGACCTAAGAAGATGTTGAAACCTTTGCCTGAGGAAGAATAACACGGGTTCAGGAAAGGTCGAAGTACTGTGGATCTTATCTTTACAGTAAAAATGCTGACAGAATAGTACTGGGAATACGGAAAAAATCTTGTGATTGCATTTGTGGACATTGAAAAAGCATATCCCTCAAAACAAGATATGGGAATGTCTGGAAGACCTAAAAGTGCCAAAGTACTTAATTGACGCCCTGGTATTTGCTGATGATGTGCTTGTATGGGGAGAAACAGGAGCTGAAGTTCAGAAGAAACTTAACGAATGGAACAATACATTCAAATATTATGGACTGAAGATGTGCAAAACAAAGACAGTGGAAATGACCATCAACAGGGAAGGAACAAGCTCGGATAGTAGGTCGAGTCATAAGTCATGGCAACTATTTTTTTTTCTCACCAACAGGAGACAACACGGAAAATCTAAGATATGCATTTGGAAACGTACGGTATGTACTTGCGTACGATGCCATTAGATGGTGTATGTAAACAACAGTGTGGTTCTAAGCATGCCTCCAAGTTCAGTGTACGAGTGAGAGCATTACAAAATGGAAGTCCACAAGCAGGAGGAACAATCGTATACTAAAATAGCAGTTCTCCGCGGCAGAAATGCACGCCAGTGCCATGCAGAGCCGCAGGAAGCATTAGGTGTGTGACTATGATCTAATCCCCAAAGTCAAGAAGCTATTACATGGACAACGGTTTGCTAACAAAGGGGACATCGTAACAGCATTTCGGAGAGAGGTGTCACACGTTAGCGATACACATGCAGTGAATGGTATTCAGCGCCTGCCACACAGTGGAAACCTTGGGTGATTATTTCAAAGGTCTGTAACCAGTGGAGACCTGTCCTTTGTACGTAGTCTTGTGTATTTGCTGTCTATACCATAATAAAACAATGTTTACCAATGGCTTGTGTTATGTCACTTTCCTACAAGAATCTCCTGAAGTCAGAATTCGTCTTCAGGCACTATGCATAAGTACATGTCCTATATTTCTAAATGCATATCTTAGATTTTCTGTGTTGTGCCCTGTTCGCGAGAAAAAAAAAAAGTTGCCATGACGTATGACTCGACTCTCGTATATTTCTGGAAGGAGTGAAAATCGAATCAGCTTCCCACTTCAAGTGCCTCGAAAGCACAATCTTGAAAGACAACACTGTTAGGCAGGAAATACTCAGCAGGACACAGAAAGCATCAGACTTCTACAGTCAAGTCAGAAATCTTCTCTGGGACTGCAAAATACCACAAAAAGCAAAAACAATCGTGTACCACACTTACTTCGTACCGGTACCAATCCTCACGTACGGTTTAGAGACATGTGCCGTAGTAAACAAAGACCTCAGTAGAATCCAAGCAACTGAAATGAGATTCATTAGAACCATGAACCAAACTACCAGAAAGAATAAGATCAGATATGAAGTGAATAGGAAAGTGTCATAAAGAAGTGCAGACTTCAGTGGTATGGGCACATAATGAGAATGAACAGGGAAAGACCTGCCAGAAAATATTTTGACCTTTATCTCATAGGAGGAAGACCAAGAAAATGCTGGATAGAGTCTGTAAGATCAGATGGGAGGATATACTGGTACAGAAGATGTATATGAACACAGAAGGAGATGGTGAGCGCTTGTACACCACATCCTCAAAACTGGAGTTGGGAAATGATGATGATGATGATAATGATGATGACTATGCTGAACAGTCTTCCTAAAAGCAAACGGTTCCCTTTGAAGTTTCTATCTCTCAGCAGAGGGCTGCTGGCCCATCCCTCTGATGAACTCCAGCATGTCCACTGTGAATCAAGAGTTAAATCAAGGTTATGGAATCTAACACCACCACTCATGAGTTAAGTTCTAAACTGCACAGGAATTCATGCATGTATACTGCTACATGCGTGGCCTCTCCATCCGTCATTCTCAATCGATGTTGGGTGGGGCCACCGCACGTAAGCTGTGTGACTTCACCGGGCCTGGGCCTCATGGGGGAGGGCCGGCGCCCATTGGTCAGACAGCACTGCAAATGCTGTCCTTGGGCGCTACATCACTGTGGTCTCAAGGGATGTTGGAACAACTAGGTCGTGGGCTGAGAGATTTCCGTATCTGGAGATTTCTACAGGATTTGAGTGACTGATGTATATAGAATGGCTGGCCACGTGTATATAAGGCAATGGTCAAGTGCAGAGTCAGTTCAGTCCATTGAGTGGACTCGGTAAGTTAGAAACGAGCTCAATGTGAGCTCGGCCAGGAAACATCATGACAGTTGGGTTACCAGTCAGTGTGAGTTACAGCCTGAGTTTTGTGTGCCAGTCTGTTGGAGTTGGGGCTGTTGGGGCTGAAGATTCGTTCTGTACGCCTGTTACCGGGAGTTGTGTCTCTTGGGCCCAGCTGCTGGAGGAGAGCATGACACATATTCTGGTTTAGCTAAGGAAGAGAACACTGGAAATTCAGCATGGTGCTGTGAATGGCGTTCTACCGGAGTGTGGGCAGCGAACATCTTCCTGAAATTCCAGACTGTCGTGCTCAGGCTGTGCAAAATGAACTAATCGTCCCTGTAACTTGGGATATATGCTAAATGATTCTTTGAACTATTGTCTCCAACATTTCCACACAAAGATTTTGAGGCAATGATAACACTAGTTTTCATCGCATCTTGAACAACCCTTGTGGGAAAAAAATGCCACTGTCATTCTGGCTAAAATATGACAGGTCTTTGCTCTATTAATGTAAGCAATGAAATAATTTTTTAAAATCAGTGATTTAAAATACCGCATTTACGCGAATAATCCCCGCACCCTAACTTTAGAAAGGCTGATTTTGAAAAAAATATGCCAACATTGACACAAATAAAACCTGCACCCCAATTTCGTGCCTCAAATTTTTTAAAAAGATATGCGGATATTATTCAAGTAAATACTGTAACGTGTTGGCGGGGTAAATAAATGAATAAATGAGTACAGAATCTGGTAGCATCCTATTTCTAAGATTTATTAACTAAGCACTACAGTTACACATTTACACATGCGCGCACACGATTACCGAGCTTACAACTTACACAAGTACACTTACATGGTTCGCGCTCTCTCTCTCTCTCTCTTAGTTTCTCAGGTTCCATCTACAATGACACACACACAGAGTCATCGATTATTTACACTACACTCACTCAGCTATTCAGTCACACTCGTTAGCGCTGTCACAGTCCACAGCCTGCACGTCAGTCTCGCAGGTCGGGGTAGTATCCGCTGTTCACTCAATCCGTCGAACTCCGTTCGCAGTCTGCACACGCCGTCACCCAGTGTTCCCTTTTCGCTGCTCCAGAACACCCAAGATTCTTCTCCAGCAGCCAGCCCAAGAGACTCACACACACGACGTCAAGGAAACAGGAATGAGTCTTCGGCTCCAACAGGCAGATACTCCATCAGGCTGACACCTCAGCCCAGGCTATCACTGACTGCGCTCTTCGCTAACTCACACCAGCGAACTCAATCTCGCTCTCACTCACTCACTAACTAACTCTCACTGACTCCAGGCAGGTCGTTTCTCTCTTATATACCTGCGCTGGCCCTTCTAGAATCGTCCAGATGCTCGATGGATCCAGGAACCTTGCGAGATGGAACACTCCAGATTAATAGTCGAGTAATTTCCGTCGTTCCATGCGGTGCGACCACGGATAGAAGAGAGAAGGGCCGGCCCAGTGCTTAAGTGTTGCTCGTGGTTGGCGCGGTCGAGCGTAAGGGGAGTGGGGCGATGGGTGACGAGCTCGGCCTGTAGCAAGTTGGCATGGCGGACGCTATAACCATTACAATACGGTATATTCTTTTGAGCCACTACTATACTATGGTGACAGTAAATTTTTAAAGAGACCACCACGTTTTCATTGACTCACAACTGATTTGCCTCTATTCATTGGGTAGTGCAATATATCAAAGGTCAGCATCACCGAGGAGCTAAGCCCTAATTGTTGATCTTTCGCAAATGGCATAATGGCATACCTTTTCATCTCTCCTCTCTGCTTTTTTTGACCCAGTATATGATATTTCCTGTTCCAAGCACTCAAGTTCTCCAGAATCAATGTAATTTCTTCTTTTTCTTTCTTCCCTTGCAAGTTGGAGGATAGAGTACATTCGAAGTATCTATTATGAGATGCAAATAAATGGACAGGTTGCTTGTACCTCATGTTCATTTGGTTGTGTATGATAAGATGTTTTCACAATAGCTCACATGAGGAAATTTGGAATTATTCTGTCAACTTCAGTAAGCAGGATTCTTGGGTTGGATTCATTTTACTGGGCTAACTCAGATGGTAGAGCACTGGCCTTTAAGCGCAACTTGGCGGGTGCGATCCTGGCGCAGTCCGATGGTATTTAAAGGTGCTGAAATACACCAGTTCTTGTTAGTAGATTTACAAAAACTGTGAGACAAAATTTTGACACCTCAGCATCTCCAAAAGCCACAAAAGTAGTTAGTGGTATGTAAAACCAATAACATTATTATTAAATTATTGGGTTCATTTTCTCTTCTTCTAATGACTTTAATTGATCTTATATTGTTATCATCTGTGGTATATACTCCTTCGAAAGTACTGAGACCAACTTTATTCAAGGGTGAGAGTATTAATTTTCACCCCTTTATTTTAATATTTTGACAAGTTATCTAACATTATATTCCAAAGTGTTATGTATTATCTTGTAGAATATTTGTGTGCAGTTTAAAAATTTATTGACTTTTTTTTCCCCCTTAGACATCATTGCTTGCCCTGCGGCCCTCCAAGTCGGACAACACAATACACTTTCAGTCATCCAGTGCATCACTTGAAGGAGCTCATAAGCAGCCCATAGATTTCACACCATATGAAGGCGTGGAAATAGCAGAAGAAGTTATTGCCAGTAGTAATAGTACTTCTGTAAACAATTCCAAATCATCTACTCACACTCAGGAACAATCAAGCTCTAAAATCATAGCAGATGAAAGTGGCATCATAGAGGAAGTATGCGAAGAGGTAAAAGAAAGCCTTACATGCAAATGAGAGTAATTATGACTTAAGTATATTCTTCATTCATGGAATCTGTACATTAAATGTACATACCAGTTATTACCTACTTTAATGTGCAAAAATTATGAACTGTACTTGTACACATTTTGTCAGTTCTATGATGGTTGACTTCTTAATGCACATCCTGAACCCAACGTGATTATTTAAATAGTTCTTATAATACTTTCACTTATCAGTTGAGCTTAAAACTGTGTAATAGAAAAAAAATCTATAACTTTGGGTGAAAGAAAAGAAAATGTATGTAACTGATTGTTTTAAACTTGTGTTTGTAGAAAATGAATGGTTTATGAAGTTATGAATTCTTTTTTCCAAGATATTCTGAAGCATGGTGGTTATTAATCTTAATATACTGCCAGTCATCTATTTTATGTCGGTTCGTTGTCCAGTTTCTTAACTGGCTGATGAATGATGTGTAAGGATAGTTGTTTCTGTTTAACAACTATAAGAATATTTATCTGTTGAAAATTTTAGAGATTCTATTCCAGTTGTTGAAGAATATTCTTTGAAATTATAACGTAATTATGAATGAATAAACTCTTGAGGAGTTGTTTGATTCTCAAATTACAGCCCATCAGGTATTGTTTTTATAGACTAAATTTAGGCAGTATCTTTGCAGTAGGCAATGCAAATAGGAACAGTATTATCTGACCATTCCATAAAAGAAACTTGTTAGAGTGGAAAGTCTATTTAAAAATATTATTTTTAAGAAATGAATGGCTTAGCCAGTGCAGATATAAGAATATTTACTGAACTCCAGGAAATATTCTATCTACTTGTTCAATATTGTCAATTAAAATGTATAAAATTAGTAAAAGTCTGTTGTGATCCCATTCATTGTAACAAATTGTTTCAAGTATTATTGAAGAGAAAGGGAGATTTGTGAGGATCATGTGGTTAAAGAAGGATCCTAATATATATTTCATTCTAATTAGAGTATTTTTATTTTTGCACTTCAACAATAGAGCTGCTTTTTGACCATAGTTTTACTTCTTGTATGTTTGAACTATAATACAGTGATAGCATGAAAAAGAATACAGGAGAGAAGATGGTTGGTGACAGCTTTTCCACCTTCTCCTGCTAATTTTATCTAGAATACTAGCCTCTAAATGTAAGCATATCAGACCAGAACCTTGGAAATAGTGTGTTGCAGCAGGATTTTATACCTCATTGATTACCTCTGTGACAAAAATAAACACGCATCACTCTGCTGAGGGACTCTTAGAGATAGAATGTACAAGAGAAGTTCTCTAAAAATATCAGCCCAGCACATTACATACATTTGGGAAAGCAATGCAAACTTAGGAAATAAAGTGTAGAAAATGTCTCATCACAAGCCTTCTTTCCTCACTGTATAAAATCTGTAGCATGTTAACTGATTGACAACTAGATGTAATTTTTTTCATGTGTTACATAACATGGATAGGAAAAATTAAGCAGACGTAACTAAATAAAGTTCCAATGCAGCATGCCCACACATGTTTTAGTGTCAAGAAAAGGATTCAGAATATACATTTCACTCTGTCGTATATCATAGTGCAGATTTTGAAACAAAATTCATCTTAACCTCATTGTCAGGCTATATTGGTTCAGGAATAAATATGGAGTAGGAGATTTTATTGCCTTGAATTTGTTTAAATGTGACCATATTGCATCAGTGGATTTTCTATCACATAAAAAAAGATGATGTACTTCAGATTATGGAGTAGGCAGATTTTATTGGCTTAAATTTGATGTGACCATATTGCATCAGTAGATTTTCTATCACGGAAAAAGACACTGTACTTCGGATTATGGTTACATTCTAGGTCAGGTCTTTGGCGGGAGACTCATATGACACAGTCATTCAAAAGTTGGTACCATGCTATAACGTGTGGGTAGAGAACACATGAAAGAAATAAAATACAGAATATTGTGATAATGTAGTTAAGCAGAGATTTCTGCAGTATATAAAGTTTCTTGGATATTCTATATGCCTGAGTATTTATCAATGAGAACCAACTTGCAAGACAGCAGGACCAAGATAAACAATATTTCTTACAGCCTGAAAGTGCCTCCTTACAGACTGGTTGAAATGATGCAGTCTTTCACATGGATTTTCAAGAGGTATACCGCCATCTGATTGAGCTGCTATTTCTTTCTTTCTTTCTTTCTTTCTTTCTTTCTTTATACCATTAACAAACCTCAAACAGGCAATACAGCCTGATGGCCTTGGCCTGCTGAGCGAACACACCAAGTCCAAAGGCAGCATGATGAATTCTCTTGGCCGTTATTCTTGGCTGTCTAAACCAGGACTGTTATATCACCATCAGATAGATCCCTCTGTTGTAGATATGTTGGCTAAGTGGACCTTGAACCAGCCCTCAGATCCAGGTAAAAATGCCTGACCTGGCTGGTAATCGAACCCGGTGCCTCTGGATGAAAGGCAAGCGTACTACCCATAGACCGTATGATTGGCTCTTCTTTATACCATTACTGATTCTTATGAGTGAGAGTGAAATATATATACTGTATTTAGAAATGATGTGGTGAATATCACTAAAAGCTCATTCTGTTACAGGTTTGGGATCACTTCAGCTGTTCATTACAATCAGTACAGTGCAATTGAAAAGTAATGTATACATATCATAATAGTGCTTTTGAAAATAAACCCACCATTTGTAGCAATGCCTTAGGGCCAGTACTGTTCTCTCTAATGTCCTAGTGAGTTCTTGTATTACATAGATGATACTGATGATGGTATTTTTTGAAAGAAAGTGTGAAATATATAATCCAGTAACCAGGAGCTAATAATGTAGCTGTTACATTTATTTAAACAGCAATTATCATGAACCACCACAATTCATGATCACAGAGTTAAGTTATAGTGGTAAGTGGAGAGAGAAAGACAATTTTTAATTCTGGATTTGATTCATTTTTTAGAAATAATGTACGTACTAGTAAATAATGTTGTCTGTGTCAGGTCATTATCAGTACTTGACAAGTTATCTATATGTTGGTTTTTCCGTTACCTTCACTCTTTTTTTTTTTCTTTCTTTCTCTGTCCTTTTTCTGGAGTAGTATTGTTTTTATTATAATCTTCGTCTTGACAACAGTTTTCATCTTTTCTTTCAAATATAATTAGCTTTAACTGCAGTCATTTCTATAAATTTATGTTATTTACTGAAATATATCTATACTAAGTGCCCAAATCATGTATACTTTATAGCCCAAAAGAAAATAAGAAAATGAGGCCAAAGCGGAGTGGATCTGTTCCAGACCAAAGTGACTTCTGTTAATATATTGAATATGGATGGGTTTCAACACTCCAAAAAGATGGTGGAATAGTACCTTATTTAAACTCCTGGATCATCTCTCCTAATGATTAACCGAAATAATTTGGGTGTTCAGTCCAATGTTAACACTAAAATAATACAAGTTAATCTTTTAAATGTTCCTTGTCTTAAGATACACATTTACAAGAGCAACTGTCAAAAATGCATCAGCTTAGTGCCATCGTACATTTATGTCACTGTCATTATTTCCAAATTTTCTTGTATAAAATTTTTTTTATTGAAGGGTCTTTTATCTATCAGTAATTAACTTTTCAAGTTAGTCTAGAAAGATAATGTTAGGTTTTTGAAATAATTCAAATTCTGAACTTATAACTATACTGGGTGGTACAGCTGCCCCTATTTTTTCCCGAACATATCCAGCCAGCTTGGAATTGAATGTCTCTTAGTCCTATCTTGCGCAACATCTTACAGCAATTTTATGCACAGTTAGCCCGATATAGACTTTGCCGCACAATACAAAAACTGTACACACCGGGCGAGTTGGCCATGCGGTTAGGAGCGTGCAGCTGTGAGCTCACATCTGGGAGATAGTGGGTTCGAACCCCACTGTCGGCAGCCCTGAAGATGGTTTTCCGTGGTTTTCCATTTTCACACCAGGCAAATGCTCGGGCTGTACCTTAACCACGGCCGCTTCCTTCCCATTCCTAGGTCCTTCCTCTCCCATTGTCGCCATAAGACCTATCTGTGTCAGTGCAACATAAAGCAACTAGCAAAAAAAAAAAAAACTGTACAAGAGGCAGTAAGTGAGGCACATTTCAAAAACACTGTACCATTTTGTATAGAGTGGTGTCGAATCCTCCAGTCATTTACGAACTATTACTGTACTGTACAAATCATAGCCACTCCTTTTGGTAGAGAATTGTGCACTTGACTGGTTCAAGAGGCATTTTCTTTTGATAGAAAAGGGTGGTCACAGTATCATAGAAAATCTATGGCACACAAATGCTGTACAGCAGATGTGATAGCGTATGCCATGTATTTGCTACCATTACAGCATTCAATGAAGTCCTAAAACTGGACCATAAGGCTGTAACACATCAATAACTTTACGAAGCGAGAACTTTCGCTCTCCTCGTGAATACAGTGTTGTAAGAGCTGGACGTTCATGCAGGAAGCAGCTACACGGAATTAGACATGTTAGAAGTAACTGGTAGGCCGCATGGTGCAGTGAGGGTTCGAACCGTTATTGAGTCATGACTTTTTTAACCCTTTCACACTCAGCGCGCCGATAGATTCAGTGCGAGAGGTTATGGCAAGAAAGCTCACGGCACCGATACATCGGCTCTGTCTTATTTAGGGATTTTGGTCACTTGCGTGGCTGTTAAATGATAACAGTTGATCGTGACAGTAACTTAAAGCGTTGAATTTGCGTTTTACTCTACAGATATATCTACCAGCCCTACAAAATATTTTTATTTTTGACAAATGAAATCTGTTGACCATGAATGTTTATGGTGTGGTTATTCGAAGTTATTATTGCATGGATCTGTTTTGGTTGGCTTATGAATACAACAATTTGATCTTGTCTTTGGTATATCGTGTGTTCGCGGTACTTTGCAAACTATAATTTTACTCCTTCTCATTACTCCTTTGTTGCACGTTCTTGCGTCATCTTTTTATCATAATTCAAGGCCGAATGAGGCCGATATCCTTGAATTTTCAGATGATTTAGACAGTAATAATGACCTTCTTTTGCCAAAAGTGATTCCCGTTATGTGGAAAGTGACAGTCACAGCTGCTCACCGTGCATCGGACCACAAGGACCTGATATCGATGACAGTTACGTGTATAGTGAATAACTTTGTGCCATGCTTCATGAGTGAATTGCAGCACACACATCACTTTACCAAATTATTCAGAATTATATGTTCTTTCTTTCAGGTCCAAGAGTAAAGAAGAAAGACGCAATAATGTTTGATCTTTCTGTCATTGAAAACCATAATTCATTTTTTTAAATTTATTTTCAAAGTTTAATAATTTTTTTTGGCTTTACCAACAATAATACGTCCAAGGTATATTCATTTCTGAAATGCTCATAGTTTGCTGTATTAGTGTGATTTATTTTATTTTAATATGTATTAAACTGTTCAAGTGTTGATTTTTTGTAATTTGGTTGGAAAATCACAGAAATTAGTTTGAGTTTCTTCAAGCAAACCCCTGCATATAGGCTGAGTGCAAAAGGGTTATTTTTCATTTCATACACTTCTAGGCATCCTTTACAAAGACTTGACTTTTCCGAAGTATCAGATATTCTTCTAAGGAAGTTATAATAACAGACATAATAATTATCGCAACATAAGCACCAACTAACGGACAAATTAATTGTGAATACCACCTCTGGTTTTCCCTGTAATCTTTCATTCCTGCGACACTCTCCACTGTTATTTCATTTCATCTGTCAGTAATCATTGCCCCAAAGGAGTGCGACACGCCTCGGCAACCGGCACAATTCCTATCCTCACCGCAAGTTGGGGGCTTCATTCAACCCATCCCTGACCTGCTCATTGACTGGAAAACAGGTTGTAGATTTTCATTTTTTTTTTTTTCACCACCTGAAACATTATGCTGAACTCATTTAACCAAGTAATAGGTGCACACTCTATGCGTAGGGAATGGTTGTAACTATCTGGGCTTAAAAGAGACATGATTCCTTGGCATACTGTTGTGTTTGCAGCAGGGTAAACCTGTCTGCACATTTGAGTTCAGATCTTGTAACATACAAGATCAGTTTCGAAGTGATAGCGTAGATTATTTAATTAGTACAGAGATATGAGACTCACTCTTCATTGCTTGGAGTGGCTATATGGTAGTAAACACAGCCAGCATGTAACTTTTTTGATGGATTGAGAGTTCGAATTTAGGTATGAGCTTTTCATTTTTATTTTTATACTTAAAGACGTTCGTAATTAAGGTTTAACTTATTAGGGCTTAACTTAAGTCTCCACTTTGCACCTTTAAAAGGAAAACATACATCAGAAAGGACTAATAACATGTGACTTTCATATGGCAAATGGTTACAACGAATGAAGCGCACAGCACTTATTGTCAGCATTATGACATACCCGTTCAACCAAGCAACTGCGCACGTTCGACTCAAAGATTTACTGGACTTCATACATAGGGCTCTTGAAACAGCATGTAGTAATCTTTACAGCAATGTGCAGGCAGGTTCCACCACATACGTTGCAGCAAGCAAGAATGACTCACCTCTACCATGCTCAAATATGTATTAATGAAGGAGATGGTCATTTTGAAAATTTCCTTCATTAATCGAATGGCCATGCACAAGCCCATTGCACCTCTGTTGGTAATAGCTTATTTTACTGCAAATAGCTCTTTTAAGAGCTACTTGGAAACGAACATAACAGAGTACCTGCAATATGAGAACTGATCATTATTTAGATTTGTCTTCAACAACTAGACTCACACAAACATTTAACAACGTAATTAAAAAATCGCCCTATATAGTACTCGAACCTCCAAATAACGAGCACCGCTTTTCTCCTATATATATATATAGCCGGGCTGAGTGGCTCAGACGGTTGAGGCGCCGGCCTTCTGACCCCAACTTGGCAAGTTCGATCCTGGCTCAGTCCGGTGGTATTTGAAGGTGCTCAAATACGTCAGCCTCGTGTCGGTAGATTTACTGGCACGTAAAATAACTCCTGCGGGACTAAATTCCGGCACCTCGGCGTCTCCGAAGACCGAAAAAGTAGTTAGTGGGACATAAAGCAAATAGCATTATTATTATTTTCTCCTATAACTTCGTGCCCGCTCGGCTATCACGAGCTGTCATTGCGTGCATTATATCAACACTGTTTCTAGTCATTCAGCCATCATACACATTCTTTGTACATGAAGTTTCTGTGATACACAATGTTTATGATTCTTTACAATCATTAGGTATTTTATCATTAATGCTGATTTCGTTGACACGAATAAATGAATCATAGAAATTGTAGTAAGCCCGGACATCGCTATGACTAGCCAAGCTCAATGTTTTTAGGTTAGGCTATAATCTGCGGGTTTCATGAAACTGAGTGAAAGACACTCCTCCACCCTTCTCAGTTTTGTAATATTGATTCATGTGGGTAAAAATCAAATGGCAAAATCTCCAAAAATACACGAGGATTTCTTACACATCAGTAAATGACACTCAACATATGATAACAGGACCAAACCTGCACATCGTTGTGTCCATATAGGAGTAGGGTCAGATTTTGGGGTAGACTGGCAGTCTGGGCCTGCACCACAAAAAATACATGCAAATATAAAAATTGGAAATATTGTAAGTTAAGCATGTTCAAAATTAGCAGCATTAATTATTATTAATAATAATAATAATAATAATAATATCTTGAAGAGTCTCCGTGGCTCAGGTGGCAGCCTCTCACCGCTGGGTTCCGTGGTTCATATCCCTTCACTCCATGTGAGATTTGTGCTGGACAAAACGGAGGCGGGACAGGTTTTTCTCCAGGTACTTCGGTTTTCCCTGTTATATTTCATTCCAGCAACACTCTCCAATGAAATGAAATGGCATATGGCTTTTAGTGCCGGGAGTGTCCGAGGATATGTTCGGCTCGCCAGGTGCAGGTCTTTCGATTTGACACCCTTAGGCGACCTGCGCGTCATGATGAGGATGAAATGGTGATGAAGACGACACATACACCCAGCCCCCATGCCAGAGAAATTACCCACTGGTGGTTAAAATTCCCGACCCTGCCGGGAATCGAACCCGGGACCCCTGTGGCCAAAGGCCAACACGACCCTCTGACAATGTCTCACATTTGCAGCTGGTTCTATATGGCTAACCACATAAAACCAATCATTAAATATAAAAATTGATTTGACATGAGTAATCACAACTTCTTTGAGCTCTCCTAATTTTTTTTATAATTTGCACATTTGTTAGTTTGCCAGAGGGGGTACGATATTATTTGTTACAAACTGAGGATAATTAACAGCCAAAACTTTTAAGCCTACTTCGAGTAAATGGGATATTTTCTACAGAAGACTGTGCCAGAAAACGGAGGTCTTTATGCTAAGAGCCCCGCTCACTTTGCATCTCGCACTTTAAAAATGCTGCAAGTAATTGAACATTCTTGAACATTAATTTTATATGTGGGCCATAGATATAGAAAATTGCAGTACCATAGAAGAAATGTAAAAATGATAAAGTAATCTGCTTGAAAATACATATCTTCATTTTATAATAAGAAAACTGGCTGGTCTGAACTTTACTAAATATTACCCCTATCAAACCATGAAATACATAGAAAAATAGGTTATCAGTTGATATTTTTTCCTAATTCTCTTCAAAGTTTTGAGTTTTTTATTTCAGATAAGCTTCTTTTCATTTTCTACCTACAAACTTTGTATTTCTCAAATCTGAGGTAGTTCCTCTTTTTACAAGGCCTAGAATCACTGAAACAATTAGGCAGAACGTACTGTGCCCACATATGTATCATATCGTATATTATGTCATTAGTAAAGGCTGTTGATGTGTGAAGAGATCTCTCATTTTGCTATTATAGTTTTTAAGAAGAAACTATGTGAATGTTAACTGTACAAAGAATATTTAAATAATATAATATACAAAAGTAATTGCTTGTTAGAAAATATAGAATGATGTATTTTTAATATTAGTGTAGATGCTGAAAGGCTGTATTTTGTAGATATTTTATGAATTATTGATGTGACTTCCAGGCAACACCAGAGCTGATACAGCATTTGTTTTTAATGGTGCTATGATACTGATTTCAATTTTCTTTACATAAAAATATGTGTGATTGCCAAAGAATGATACAGCTGTAAATAGGAGACTGAGGCATGGGCTACTGAACATAGTTGTTTATTGCCAACCTATTATAAACAATGGGGACAGTGAAAGAATTTATGAGAAATAAAATTAAGTAGTTTGATCCTAGATCAGGGTGTTTTCAGCAACTGTTACATGCTCTTCTATAGCCATAGTACTCAGATACCATGGGTGGTGATTAGTATGTCTTTCATCTCGTAATGAACAACAAAAGCAACAGAATTTACGAGTTCCTGTACAGACTTACACCTGGTCACCTTATGGAATTGTTCTAATCATTTCCAGTTATTAGCAGCTTTTCTGAACACAAAGTGAATACAAAATGAAGCAAACTTACCTTTAGATATAAACGACCCAATTTTCGAAGTAAGCCTAATATAGAAAGATAGGAACATGTATAGAATACATAATAGAATAAACATGATGATAGGTCATCATTGGAAGAGGAAGCAATAGAAAAGGGTACAATAAAAAATTGAACATCAGTTTTATATGTGGGCCATAACTGTAGAAAATTACAGTACCGTAGAAGAAATTTTAAAATGATAAAGTAATCTGCTTGAAAATACATATCTTCATTTTATAATAAGAAAACTGGCTGGTCTGAACTTGCTTCATTGCTGAACAGTTAGGCTGAAAAGAAATTACAGTAATGTAGAAGAACTGGGATTGCTGATGAGAAAATGGCAGTGTATGAAGATGTGGAGATCGTACTTAATCTTTATTGTTTTCATGTTTTGTCTCCTCGGTTGCTTCTTCCAGTGCTGGTCATTGTATGTATCTTATTATGTGTCCCTATACCTGTTGTTGTATACATGACTTGATTTGTCACGTATGTGTTCCTTTCCGATTCTTTATTAAGATATATATAACTGAATTGATTGTTTGGGGAACATTTTTCTCATTTCAAGGAACATGTTCATACTTTAAAAAGACCACAGCAGGATTCCAAGACTTTTCTTCCCACTTTAGCCATCAGTGTTCCACTCCAGGTCTTGTTGCCTTCTGCTGTTCTAAACATGGGAATCGTTTTGTTTGCAACAGGCAGATTTCAATGAAACTTGGGTGAATGATCAAATAATATATCTTAAATTCACCAGTGATGATAATTTTTCCATAAATAAATTTCATGGTTACTGAAAAAGAGAATTTGACGTGTACAGAATTTCCCGCTCCACAAGCTTGTTTTACTAACATTTACAGTGTATGAAAAATGATTAGGTTTTTATTTCTTCTGTATCATTTATAATGGAAGTTAAAATTTTATATATAGTATGAAGTCTTGGTCATCTATATGTAAACATATGCTATTGATATAATCTTTTATTAGCACAAACAAGGAAACTGTCTTATTCCTGTTCAGAATCAGTCATTTTTTCGTGCTGTGGACAGGCTGTGTAACAACAGCAGGCATGCAGTAATATTTTGATCATCCTACAAAGTTTAATGGCAGGTGATGCCTTTGATACACCATGTTTCATAAAACTGCAACAACAAATACTATATTTTTAAGTACATAAATATTATATTACAACAGAATGACTATTACCACCTCGTCATCGTAAGACCTAACTGTGTCGGTGCAACGTAAAGCAAAGTGTTAAAAAAAACTATTACCATTAAGTTTATGATATCTTAATTGATCATCTATCAAGTTCCATTGCAATAGGTCTAATCCAACCCAAACAGTTTCCTTGTAAATCCTCTCATCATATAGTATGGATACCTGGTCTCTCTTTCCTTTTATTTGTAATCTCATGGTTTGTTTTGACCCTTCTTGATTGATTCATTCATTCATGCCAGGCTGAGTAGCTCGGGTGGTAGAGTGCTGGCTTCTGATCCCAACTTGACAGGTTCGATTCTGGCTCAGTCCAGTGGTATTTGAAAATTCTCAAATACGTCAGCCTCATCTCAGTAGATTTACCAGCACTTCAAAGAACTCCTGAAGGACAAAATTCTGGCACCCCACAATCTCTGAAAACTGTAAAAGTAGTTAGTGGGATGTAAAACCAATAACATTATTTTTTACTCATTCATTCATTTAATCTGTCCAAATTGTCTCGGTCTTCTCAACACCGAACTGTTCCACCTTTATTTCCTTTTTCATACTGCACCTCACTTTGTCTTCTGTGAGATACTTCTCAGAAATGTAAATTCTGCTACCTGTATTTGATTGTCATACTTCTTTGTGTAGTTACAAGTTTGGTCAAGATGGAGAAAAGGAGACTCTGTGGTGGAATGATTGAGTCTGAAAAAAATGTGATGGACAAGGTATTTATCTGTATTTTCTTTGTTAATAATAATCTGTATTTTCTTTGTTAATAATAATCAGTGAAGTTACGCAGTATGTTAAGTACCAGATAAGGGAGGGATAGTTACCAATACGTAGTGGATATCCATGCAGTAATTAAAAGGAACTGAATTTCACTTCTTTGGGAAAGCTTCTTTTAGCACCCCCTGTGGGTGGTGGACACAGACGAAGAATACATCCACGGTATCCCCTGCCTGTCATGAGACAAGGCGACCAAGGGATGATTGTATTAGAACCATGAAACTACTTGTGATTAGTACCACCACACAGGGAACACCATGGATTGCTTTTACTTGCGCGTTGTACCACTACGTTAGGTACCAAATAGGTTTGTGATTAGTAGCACGCAGGAGCACCGTGCGGTCAGCCCCACACTTAGAGTGCACTGTCGGCTTTTACAGTACCTGTGATTAGTATCACTATATGAACGACACCATGGTTCTGGCTTGCCTATGATTAGTACCCACTATATGAGGAACACCACGGGATAGTACGAGTTAATACACTTATGTGATGAACACCATAGGTTTGCGTTGCTTGTAAATGGCGCCACAATGTGCGAAACACCATAGGTCTGTATTACATGTGCGAATTTCATTACCTGTGAGTAGTACAATATTGTGTGGAATACCACGAGTCTACACTACTTTTAATTAGTACTGCACCATGACAAATACCATGGTTCTACTTTCCTAGCGCTACATGCCATTATGAGGGGCTGGTGACTTGGATTTTGGATCCCTTTAGACAGCAAGCATCATCGATTCAATATTGTGCTTTAGAAGAAGTCCCTTGGTCAGTAATACTATTGTTTTACGTCAGTTTCTGTGAATGTGATGCACTGCGGGTGGGATCCACTGATGGTTATAAATTCATATCTATCCATTCATTCTTTGTCCTCACATTATGAGTTCTGGTGAATGGAGGATTTTGGACTTTTAATTTGTCATTACATTTTGTTTCATTTTGTACCATTAGGGGCTGATGACCTAGATGTTAGGCCCCTTTAAACAACAATCATCATCATCTTCATCATCATCATCATCATCATCATCATCATCATCAGCTTCTTTTAGCTTGCACGCAAGTTCAGTAGGAAGTGTTGCATAAATCGTTGTTTTTGTCGGCAGTTACTTGACTCTGAGTTACAGTTTTCCTGGCTGATAGCTCACTGCAATTCATAAAATTTTGTGTTTAAACTTCCGGTGACTGTACAGGCCAATTCTTGTATAGAAAATACTTCCACACATTGTGCAGCTTAGGGATGGGGGAGATCTTGGCTGGATTTGGCGAAGTTTGCATTCGTGTTGCTTAATTTCTTTATGTCTGCAGCATTCTTGTTCAAAGAGTTAAACTAAGGCACAGACAGATTGCTGCCAAGGTAAATGGTCCTCGGCAAGTGTTTGCCAGGTTTGTGGGTTTATTTCTGTCATCTTTAAAGTTTGTTTCAGTTGGTCTTTGAAACGTCTCAGGGGGACACCCCGTGGTCTCGAACCAGAGCCAAGTTCACCATAGGGGATCTGGCGCAGTAGTTTGGTCTCATTCATATGGCGTACATGCCCTGCCCATCTAAGGCAATGGTCAGTGACCAATGCTTCTACACTCTTAGCACATGCTCTCTCGAGAACTTCAACATTAGAAATGTAGTTCTCCCACTTGCTGTTCATGATGGAGCATAGTTTTTGCTGGTGAAAACGCTCCAGCTTTTTTATGTCACGGCAGTATAAGGTCTAAGTTTCACAGCCATAGAGAAGTGTAGAGATGACTACACCCTGGTATACCATTAGTTTTGTGCAAATTGTAAGGTCTTTATTCCTGAAGACTCTATGGGATAGTCGGCTAGAGGCCACATGGGTAGCACGAAGCCTGTTTTCCACATCTTGTTCTGAAGTACAGCTCTTCGACAGGATACTCCCAAGGTATGTGAAGTGATCTGCTTGTTCTAGTTTGGTGTTTGAGGTGGTAGTCCCTGGTGCAGTCTGAGCAAGTACCTTGGTGTTTTTGACTTTGATGCTAAGGCCAAAATGATCATATGCATCCTTGAAATTGTTGACTGACTGTTGCAGTTCCTCGGGTGTAATTGCCAGTGATGCAGTATCAGCAGCATATTGCATTTCAGTTACCCTAATACATTGGTATGTCTACGTGAGTGAAGTCTGGCCAACATGAAGAGGCCACCATCAAAGTGTTTTTTAATCTCTACTCTGGTGTTGTCTTGTTGTTTCATAAAGTATGGCTGCCAGATACAAAGCAAACAGAGTTGGAGCATGTGTGCAACCCTGCTTCAATCCATGTGTGATTGGGAATGGTTCAGAGAAATTGCTTTTGATGGAGAATCTGTCCAGTCAGATTATCACAAAGTGCTTGCACCAGGCCAACAAAATGCACAGGACAGCCAAAGTGTCTCAGAACCACCCACATAGTGATTCTTGGAACACTATTGAAGGCCTTTTCCAGGTCATAAAACAAAAAATAGGGCTTCTGTTCTCTACATTTTTCTTTCAGTTGCTTTGCACAAAATATCATGTCGACAGTACCTCTAGAGGCTCGTAAACCAGATTGAGACTCTGGTAGAGTTATCTCGGAGATGACTTACAGGCAGCTAAGGAGGATCCTTGCAAGAAGTTTGCCTACAATGGGTTATTAGAGAAATGTCACGATAATTGTCACATATACTATGGTCATCTTTCATGAAAATAGTGACGATATTGGCATTTTTGAGATCGCCAGGTACTTTTTGGGTTTCCCATATTGAGAGGATGAGGGTGAAGAGCCTTGTTTTTAGGGGTAAGCCTTCACCCTGAATTAGTTACAGAGGGATGTTGCCTGGTCCAGGTGCTTTTCTAGGTTTCAGCCAATCAAGTGCCATACAGAATTCCTGATGAGTTGGTGGCATCGCCATCCATGAGTGAGGGGAAAGTTGTGGCACATTCCGTAGAAAGTTATCGGCAGCAGTGGACCTTTGGTTTAAAAGAGTGGAGAAGTGTTCCTAGATGTCTGTACCATCGGTAAGGGTGTTAGCACCATCAACTGTTTTCAGAGTTCCAATTGAAGTGCGAGATGGACTTTAGATCTCTTTTATTCCCACGTGGAAGTTTTGTAGGTCTCTGGCATCAGATAGTCTTTGGAATTCTAGAGCCTTCTCCTGCCACCAGTTGTTTTTCATTCCTCTTATTTGAACCTGACACTTTTGTTTCAGATCCTGAAACACAGCTTTCCTCTTGCTGGATGATGGATCTTGAAGAAAGGATAGGTGGGCTTCCTGTTTGGCATGGATAAGGCTCAGAATTTCTTCATTGTTATCCTCAAACCAGTCTTGCCTCTTTCTTTTCTTATAGCCAATGATTTCCTCAGCTGACTCAATGATAGCCCTTTGGAATGTTGACCATTCTTGATGAACTTCATTTGTACATACGGGATTGCTCGCATAAATAGTAGGGGTTTAAAGGTCCGTGCTCCTAATGTTTATGCTACTCTTTAAACATGACCATTGTGCGGCCCTGGACAAGATTTCTACTCATTGAAATCTAAGCTATTACTGCCTACAAATCCGTTCCGTAGTTATCAGTATGCTAAGAGTTGCAGAACAATGTTATGAACTCTTTTCTTTCAGCAAGTTGATCTTAATTTAACAGTTTCCTTAGGTAATATTTTTCTTGGAATTAAATTAATTGATTGCATGTAGCACTTCTGTCAGTTTATATTTATCATCATAAGGGACCAACATAACATTTTAAACACTGGTTATAAGTACTGAATTCATCTTTTAATACAGACCATTTCTTGGTAATCACATAATTTCCCTTCCACTTTTCAGTTAATGTGGAAATGTTAAAAACATTTTCCATATTTTCTGAACTGTAAAATTTAGTGGCTCATGAAAATCTGGTGTTTGTCTAAAAGTTACTTATTCACTTCCATGTGCATGTGTAGTGTGTATAAAGTCACATCATGCTTTGTCGTATGCTTTTGTGAATATTTTTGTATAGAATTTTATTATTACTTTTATGCTGTACTGTGAACTAACACTTTGTGATTTGTTACTAGTATCTTTCTAACAGTGAAATATATTTACTGGGGGATGAAACTACAAATACTGTTTTGTTTATTGCTGTTAGCTTCCCTATAGAAAACCAATATTGAATTGTATAAAAGTGAGGGAAAGAATAATTGTTATGATTAGTTTTTTTTATTAAGAAATGATCAGTTTACGATGGCATGTTAATAATATCCAAGAATAATGTAAGCTTATTGAGAAAAGTCTTTGTGAACAGAGTGTTGTAGTGATAGTATACATAATACTGTATATGAACATGACTAGTGTAGTCCTTTATCTTGAATGTCTTGTAAAATGTTATGAATTCAAGATAGCATCTGTAGCGCAGATAGATTTTTAAAAAACTGAATTTTCATAAAATATTATTTTTCTTTTCTAACAGATATTTCATGTTCAGCTATGTGGTTATTACACCTGAACAAAGAAATAAAGTAGTCAAATTAAGAAAGAAGCAAAGATTAAAATGAAGGTTCATTTCAAAAATATAAATATGTTCTTAAAATACACTGCCATACTGAGGAAGATATATTTTTATTTTGTCATTGTAACAACTGCTTGAGGTAAAAAATTGTACTATTTTCATCCCTCAGTTTGGAACTATACATATCAGATCATTCCTGCCCAGATGTAATGGCACAAATATTATATGATGGATAGAGGAATTGATGTCTAAAAGTGTATTACTTTATATTTGTATGTGTGTGTGAAATGTTAATGAAAGTCTTTATTGTTTGTTGGGCTGCTGCAAAATTCCTGTAATAGTGGTGGAAGGATAAATGATTGCCTGTAGGCATATCTTGTAAGCTGTAAACTTTTAAGTTCACAAAACGATGAGGAATACCAATAGTCAGATTTTTACTAGAGTATTGTATGATTAATGTTACCCTTTTAATACATGGTATATGTTATTGTTGTTTGAGTCACAAGCTGGTTTGATACACTCTATCCTGTGTTAATGTCTCTATTTCTACATAACTTCTGCATCCTATATCTACTCATCTGTTTGGCATACTCAAGTCTTAGCTGCCTCATGTCACTTCCCTCCAAAACTAACTGAACAAGTCACAAGTGCCTCAAGGAGGATCCTTAATCTGTCTCTTCCATTGGTCAGATTTTGCCAAATCGTTCTCCTCTCACCAACTTGATTAATTTAAATTCCTATCCACCTCTCTCATCTTCAGAAAAATACACTGTCATGTGTAAGTAATTGTCAGGGTTGCATTAAGCACTTTACTGGAGGTGAACACCACCATTTATTGTGTTAACCTCTCAGCGTCAGACTACTTTCACTACCTGGCTACCCTGCGTTGCGGGAGGAGTATAGCACCAACCGTACTATGAGTCCAGGCTTTTGGTTAATCGGGCATAAATGACAAGCATTTCGATGAATTTTACCAAAATGTTCAGTTCATTATTAGTGCATAAACATGCAAACAGCATCATTTACTGGAAGTACCTATGGTCAGCGATGTGGAGGAATTTTCTGATGCTTTCGAATCGAACAAGAGATATGGCTGAACAAAATATAGGAGCAGCTAGTACCATTTTCTGTTTTTGAGAAGTAAGACCTCAGTACAGGTTTCTGTACTTTGCTCATTAACATACACAATGCAAAAACGATATACATTTCCTCCACAGTAATCGATACACTTTTGTTTACCCTCGATCAGAACAGAAATGACATACCGTGTGACCACATGTGATGTTGAACGTAACTATCTGCCTATTCTACTACCATCTTTATGAAATCAACAGTAGAAAACAACTGAAAATTTTTCACACAGGATATAAGCAATAATTTGCAGAATTCTGAGACCCATAATCTACCATAAACATTTCCCTTTGCCCTCTGCAATTATCTATGTCTTCTTACACAAACCCTCCATCAATAACATTACGGGCGATATTTTCCCGTGTATGAAAAGCAACATCAATGTCATGATCACTACTTTCACTCTCAAATTCTATATCCTAGTCCTTGTTTAATGAAACTAAACTTTCTGTATTATCATCCAGTAAAACATCATTAATTTTCAAATTTGCAATCACAAGAAAACATTTAGCTGCCATGATGTCAACAACAGAACTTGTTGGTTTTCCAGACGTGATATATCATAAGTAATCGATAAAAACTCAATAGATATATGCATCAAATGAAAGATCGATGTTTCTTCTATAGATATATCTTATTACATTTGTATTAGTTCAAGAAATATTTGCTAGATAGAAGCACAAAGCAGAAACTGCTACGCGCGTGCAATGTACGTCACTCCGCAACAGAGAGCGTTGGGGAGTCTGTGTGCAGTGTACGGCACTCCATGTTGAGTGGTTAAGGTTCGCATGAATATACTGCATGTTGGTTTTATATATATTGGTTTGGTGGTGGGGGCAGCTGCAGCAGGAAGTACAGCCATTCTCCCGTAACACTAATCAGAGGAAAAATGGAACAGTTCTGACCCTTAAAAAAATGAAGGTAGTGACAAAAGAAGGTTAGGGCCATGGAGGGTGTGGTATCGTAGTGAGAAACACTCCCATGCCTCTCAAATTTATTACCAATGAGGTTGGAAAGGAATTAGAATTGACTAGGGAAGGTCATATAGAAAAGATGAACATTAGGAGCCTGGCAGAAGTGGAAACATTGCCTTACTCAGCTAGGGCCCTGTGGTTGCCAACCCACTTTCCCAAATTGAAAGCCGCTGGGGTCCACTTTAAGTCACCTCTTATGACAGGCAGAAAATACCGTGGATGTATTCTACTGCCCTCACCCACTGGAAGGTATGTACTGGATCAAAACATTTGTATTCAACAGTAATTCCTCTGCTTTGTGTATACTTCTTTTTTTCTTACTCTCAGTTTTTTGACTACTGATCTGGTTATTGATAATTGTGAATTTTCTTCTTCAAAGCTTTTTATTTTTTACTAAATATACCTGTAAAATTTTTCATTTGTTAGTTTATACTAGCCATTAGCTGGCATGTATGGACAACTCTGAAGAACCTCAGTGGAGACCCCATTTTTTCTAAAGAAAACTTTTCTCAGTTACTGCAAACCAAGTAGCAAGTCAAAGTAGAAAAACTGCTGTGAAAAAGAACAGAACAGATCAGAACTGACCAGAGATGCTCTAAATTAGAGGAATTACCATCAGACTCCATTTACAAAAGAAGAACCGAACCAAGCCATATAGACTTCAAAACTACATAAAGCTGTAGAACTAGATGGACTGAGGATTGAACAGGTAAAGAATTTCAGGTCCTAAACCTTACAGTGACTGATAACTAATAAACTATTGCTGCACCAACCTAAAAATCCTGATGACCTGGTGGAAAGAGTAGGTTATAGCTCTATTATAACCAGGGAAGGAAGGTGAATATTCTACAAACTCAGGCCAATATTGTTGCTGGGTTATACTTTCAAACTGCTGGAAAGAATGATTCAAAATAGAATCAGCCTACCCCTTGAGGAAAAATTCATAAAAGAGCAAGTGGGTTTCAGAACTAGAAATTCTTGCTGCAGCCAAATTCTTAATCTAACACAGCACATCAAAGATGGGTGTGAGAATAAAATAATTGGGGTAACATTTGTTGATTTATCTGAAGTTTATGACACTGTAGAACATTAATTGTTCCTGCTGAAGATTTATCAATTAAGTAAGGACTTATATCATATGTCCCTCATTCAGATCATTCTTCAGAGTAGGTGTTTCTTTGTTACTCTTCAAGGCAGGAACAGTAGGTGGTGCACACAGAAAAATGGGCTTACATAAGGAAGTGTGTTAGCACCTGCATTGTATAACATTTTTACAAATGATCAACCAATCTTAGAATACGATGGCTTTTTGTTTATGCCTATGACTGCTCTAGCAGTGCAGGGAGAGAGTTTCAAGGAGAAACTTGAAAATGGTCTGAAAGACCTTGTGCAATACTACTACAGAAACAACCTGAAAACATTTGCTTCCAGAACTGAAATGTGTGTCTCTTTATCTGCACAGCAGGAAAACTTAACAGAAAATTTAATATGTCATGGTGCAATCAAAAGGTTCTGCATTGTTCAAAACCAACCTACCTTGGTGCCACACTACAGTACACACTATCCTTTAAAAGCCTCTGTTTCAAGGTAAAGCGCAAGATGTGCACTCATAATAACATTATTTGTAAGCGCTGACAGGTAGTGGATAGGGTGCTCAGCCATCTATACTCATGACAGCTGTTCTGGCACTCTGCTTTTCAGCAGGAGAATATGTAGTAACTGTGTGGAATGCATCTTATCATGTTAAACAAGTAGATATTGCCTGCTAAACAGCCACAGTAATAACTGGATGTATGAGGCAAACTCTGTCCACTCTTAGGCATAGCTCTGCCTTGCACTGATATGAGTGTAAAAAAAACAAAACAATATGTTTGTCACCTGCTTTATGGACACTAACATATTCCTTGGAGACTTGCTCTCCAGAAAGAGCAAGGCTTACAAGGTGGAATGAGGAACTTCATCTGCCACCAACTGAAGTAAAGGAAGAACTGCCACCAGGACATGACTTGCATATACCTCGTGGAAATCTCTCAGCCGTTTACATGCTGGTGCATCCAGATGTAAGAATAGCTTCCTTCGTGCTTTGGGAGACATCCTTTATGAGTGTGAAGATGCTAAAAGTCAGGGACATGTGCTAGTCTGGTCAAACATGAATCAGTCATTCTCTCAAGATGATCTATGGCCTGTCAATACCAGAGGTGTCCTCACTGCTGAATTCTGGAAGAATTAGATTTGACCCGGACACAAAAATGAATAATCAATTAGTGGCCATGAAAGAGGCATACAAGTGTCCCTTTACATGCATTGTGAAATGTCATCAAGCTGAGATAGTATTTTGTGCTTTAATGGCCAGCTG
Organism: Anabrus simplex; assembly: GCF_040414725.1. Lineage (NCBI taxonomy): Eukaryota > Metazoa > Arthropoda > Insecta > Orthoptera > Tettigoniidae > Anabrus > Anabrus simplex. The sequence goes on from NC_090265.1 coordinate 1,564,349,063, forward strand.
TCAGTCTGTTGCTTAGGGTGAGTCACACACTCCTAGATGAACAAAGTAAAACAGCAACATTGTGTGCATGTCCTTGCCAAAAGCTGACACTGCCTAGGCTCCTTATGTTTAAGCAGTAAAGTATTATCATCATATCATATTCTCATTTTCTTCAACACTCATTCAAACTTTTCTATTTGTTGTGTTTTCTGGACTAACTTACTGTATTATAATCTTCTTTAGATAAATAGTCCACAGACCTGGTTTGATTCTCAGCCAGGCCATAGATTTTAACTGTGTATGGTTAATTATTCTGACTTGGGAACTAGATGTTACTGTTGGTCTTGATATACTTATTTTCATCTGCATACAACAAACCACACTACCAACCAACATGCAGTAGTGAATACATCCATCAATATGAGGTTGGTATCAGGAAGGCCACGATACCAACCACTATGGAAATATGCAATAGTGAAACTGTACGTAATGTACAGAAAACAACAACATGGTTCAACCCAGAAAAATAACTAAATAATAGTGAATATAGTTCAACCTGAGTCACACGTATATCAAGGTGAAGAGCAGATTTTACGTATAACTAAGAATTACATATTTACAAATCAGGTTTAGATATGTCATATAATTATTGAAATAATGTTCTCTGTTTTTCAGGAATAAGATTAAAGATGGGTTATTGCAGAGATATAACAATGTCATTAGTACTGATGATTCTTTTAATATATCAGGTTTGGAAAATAATTAATCAGTATTGTTGATTTTGAACCCAGTTTTTAAAAATCCATCTAAAATAGCATTTCTTTTACCCATGACTGTGTAAAGTGTGGTATAAGCAACTCCTAAATCTCCAGCTATAAAACATGCATACAATTAAAACGGAAGCATGTCTTATGTCCGAAACTCATGTCTTGTGATCTTTCTACTGTACTTTAGCTTTATACCATGCAGTTACTTCCCATGATCTTTGCTATACCATTGTACCACACCCCTTTAATATCTGCAGGTAAAGTACCACCACCAAAAATGACAACTTCAATGATTGCATTTCTAAGTCGCCTGTATTTCGGTATAGAAATTTGTATGTCTACGGCATCATTTGAACTCTGTTACATGCAAATAAACTATATTCCATGAACAGGTGTCTGGCTCATAATCTTTCTCTTTTAGTTAAAAGCTGCGTGGTCACTTCCCACGACCTTCGTTACACTACTGCACTGCATCCCTCTGATAGCTGTAGTTTGAAGTCTCATCACCAAAAACTGACTCTAATGTATCACGTTTCTAACTCACTTCCGTTTTGATCATAGGAAATGCTTACGTCGACAACATTATGTTAACTTTGTTATATACAAATAAAATTTCATTTAACAAAAATTAATACATACACCAAATAACATATAAATGGGTTATTCACAAATGAGGTTTAATTAGCATATTTTTAAGTTATATTTTGCCAGGACCTACAGAAATATACATATAAAACTTCCTTTTTTCTCTTTTTGTATCTGCAGCCGTTTTTTTTTTTTTCAATTTTGACTCAGTTATTTTATAACTGTTAGGTTCTTCAGTATGCCAAAACTAATTTTATGTAATGAATTTATAAACCACCTGCAAAAAAACATATGGTAACAATATTATACCTGTAAAAGAAATAACTTTATTAAAATAGAATGACATGTTACATTCTTAAAAGAACACCATCAGATTCAATCAAATCACACTCAGTTATTCAGAAAAGTATACACATTTATGTTTATTTCTGTTTAAATACTTATGAACTTGAAAAATCTGGAACTTAATGAAGTCCTGTTTCCTCTCCACTCCAGCATAGAATGCAAGGTGACAAAAAACCGTTGCTCTGTCATTGGCATGATTCCAGCCGGACAGTTCAGTTCATTGACCTTCCTTTACTTTTAGGTGTTTTATTTTTAGTGTTCCCCTTATTATGGTGATGATAATGTTTATTATTATTATTATTATTATTATTATTATTATTATTATTATTATTATTTATTAATTTTAATTATTATTTATTATTATTATTATTATTATTATTATTATTATTATTATTATTATTATTATTATTATTATTATTATTATTATTATTATTTGGTTTCGAAGAGGCTAAAGTTCAATTGGAAGAACTTGCAAATGTAGCGAAAAAAGTTGGATGTCAAATTTTGTATGATAAAACAAAAATAATGCCTACTTTCAGAACTTTAAATTCAGAGCTATTATTAAATAATAATAAACGAATTGAAATTGTAAGTACATTTAAATATTTGGGTGAAAATCTCACTTGGAATTGCAATGAAAAACCATCAATAGAGAGCAGAATATATAAATTGAAGCAGGCACAACGGATAACTTGGCCTACATACAAAAGGAAATGTCTTTCGATTAATGCTAAATTTAGGCATTATAACTCTGTTATTAAACCAGAAGCAACTTATGCTTATGGAACATTATTTAAACTCAATACTAGATCAACAACAGAACACTTACAACGAGTTGATCGAAGGATACTCAGGACGATCATAAACAAGAAACATCAGGTGGATGGACAGTGGAGATTGTTGCCGAATGAGGTTATCTATCGGGAAAGTGAGTCCATCACAGACACGATGAGAAAAAGAAGAATTGCCTTTTTTTTGTCATATATTTCGACTAAGTGATAAGAGTTTTAAAACAATTATTTAATTACTTTTAGAATAGTAAATCAAAAAACAATTGGTTTAAAGAAGTTCAAAGTGATTTGGAGGAGTTGAATATTACCATGCAAACCATAGAAAACAGAGGCGAGAAAAGTATTTTGAAGAATAAATGCATCAGGCTTCCTCTGACCACTGTACAGAGGAAACAATATGTTATAACGGATGCGGAGAGGGCAGCCAGGTCAACCAGACTCAAGTCTTTTTGGGAGAAGAAAAGGAAGACAAATTTGTTGTAGTCTGATTTAAGTGCTCCAATGTGGGCGTAAACTGTGTAAATAAATAATAATAATTATTATTATTATTAGCATGGAAAATGCTTGGACAACAAAGTGCTTAGCTGATTGCAACCTTGTTCAACCAGTTTAACATAGAAAAAGTACTACCATCATCCTGGTCAACAAGCATTACTCTGCCTATTTGGAAAGGCAAGGACGACATCAATGATTGCGCAAACCATTGGCCTATTCACCTACTATGTCATGCTATGAAGCTCTGTGAATGCATTATAGATCAACGCCTATGGAGTATTGTCAACACCGGGCTGAGGGGCTCAGACGGTTGAGGTGCTGGCCTTCTGACCCCAACATGGCAGGTCTTAGATCACACGGGCGTCCCTGAGGAGTATGTCTGTTGGATAAATTTACTCTATCAAAGCTCTACCAGCGCCGTCCGATGCCCTGCTGGAATTTCACCGCCACTCCCCGTTCTGGTTGGCGTCCACCAGGGATCGGCTCTGTCACCGCTTCTCTCCGATATCCAGTCATCACCCCCATGGTCACTCCTGTATGCAGACGATTTCCTACTGGCTGCTGAAAAGCGTCAACAGATTCAAGAGCAGTTTAAGAAGTGGAATGACGAACTGAAAGCACATGGACTTTGACTCAATACCAAGAAATCTGAGTACATGGAGTGCGCTCCACAGACAACTGGAACCTTACCGATAGATGGCCAAGATCCAATAAAGTAGAACAGTTTAAGTAACTTGGTTCTTTGGTCAACGCTGAGTGTAACTCTATTTCAGACACCCGTGCACAAGTAAATGTGGCCTGGATGAAGTAGCAGCAAATTTCTGGTGTTTTCTGCGATCGTCGGATACCAATCCACCTGAGTCCAAGGTTTACAGGACTCTTGTTTGCCCAGTCACTTTGTATGGCTCTGAATGTTGACCAGCAACAGTCAAGCACGAGCAAGCACTTCATGTCATGGAGATGCACATGCTTCACTGGTCACTTGGACTGACCTAGCTAGATCATGTCACCAACCTAGAAATCCGGAAAATCATGGGGGTTGCCTCAATCGTAGGCAAGATGCGCGAGACCCAACTTCAGTGGTATGGCCATGTAATGCGTAGAGAAGATTCATCTATTGTACAGATGGCACTTCACATCACACCATCTGGAAATAGGCCACGTGGTCGCCTTCAAGAAGACATGCGCTATGTTCATCTTGTTTCAAATGATGCCCTTAATAGAACGAAGTGGAGATTGGCTTGCAAAACGACAGACCTTGCTCTATTGTGGGACAAACGCTAAGAAGATGAATGATTGTTATTATAATTATATTACAATTCTTTTGTTAAATTAAGCAAGAGTTCTTAATGAGCATCAAATGTTCTGCGTATTGCACTAGTGATTTTCTGTTATGTCATTTTTGCTCAAATAGTTTTTAATTTTTTAAAATCTGGCATGGAAATTTAGTTTACTTGGCCTATATAATGTGGTGGTGTATTTTTTTTTTTACTTGACATTTGATTTCATTCAAATTAAGCTACCATTTTTCATTGTTGTTATTGTTATATTTGTTGTATGTCCGGCGCTCACTTCTCGCTCCGCCAGCCAGCTGTACGCGCGCCTGTGTATCATTCTGCTAGCTTCGACGCGCAGCCCTCAGTGCGCGTGCCTGACCATCGAGTGTACTATAAATAGGAGCTCCCTGTCTGCTCACTTGCCCACTTGCCCCGGTGTCCAGCTCCAGAATACACCCTACGTCGAGCACGGAGGCTACTCCTCTTGAAAATGTGCTTCGACCAGGTGGACTGAATTTCTGGCAGTACGAGGTTTCACCTCTGGTCACCGCTCCCTTACCTATTTCCGCTGCCTATGTTCCGTAATTCTTTTACAAGCCATTTTCATTCCCTAACTTATGCAAGCTCCCTTAGTTTCGCTAGGTGGAATTTCTTCAATCAATTGAACTTGCTTTTTAGGAATTCAGGCACTTCAACAAACAAGGACTCTCATAGACATTTATGTTAGTGTGCCAGATAGTTCTCGACTATCAACGTGTCAATTCACGAAGACTATCTTTTCAAGATAGAAGTGTATATAAAGACTGCAAACCTGTACATATTGTATAAAGACAGACTTTTCTCAAGATTCAATATTCCTTTTTGCTTCAAAATAAATTTCAGTTATTTGTGTAAATATCATAAAGTGAAGCAAATAAAGTTGTGTATTGTAAACTTCAACCTTGGTTACAATACAACTCTATGGCGACGAGGTAAAGCACCAAAATACAATTCATCGGCCCCAGTCGCCAACTCTATGGCGACGAGGTAAAAAAGCAACAAACTACAATTCTTCGGTCCCAGTTGCCAACTCTATAGTGACGAGGTACACACGAAACCAACACTACAATTCAACGGGCCCAGTTGTCAACTCTACGGCGACGTGCTAAACAACAACGACACTCCAACCAGTTCTGACACACAGCTTACCTTACTCTTGCTTGCACGCATCTCGCAATGGCTACTGCGGAACAACTCGCTACGGTCTTCCAAGCCTTACAGCAGCAACAACAACAGTTTATGCAACAACAACAGGCAGCATTAATTCAGGCTATTCAAGCTATTTCTGTCTCTACACAGCCATCAGCTATTCCTCCGTTCTCTGCTTTTGATCCGGCTAAGGAAGAATGGTCAGTTTATTTAGCCCGCTTGCAACAGCATTTCATCTGCCATTCTGTCACAGATGATCAACGCCGCCGCGCACTATTTCTTAGTTCGGTTGGCAATGCTACGTGTGAATTACTACGTAAATTAAGTCCGGAAGAACACTTATCTGAGGTACCCTTCACGCAGCTCTTAGCCCGTCTCACGGAACACTATGCCAAAGCTCCTCACATAGTGGCTGCTCGCTATAAATTTTTTCAGAGCAGAAAGCAACCCCATCAGACACATACTGAATGGATAACTGAATTGCGTGGTCTAGCTAAACCATGCCAGTTCATCTGCTCCAAGGACGGTTGTGGTTCATCCTACACTGATTCTCTCATTCGGGACATGATAATTTTACATACTCCTGAAGACAAAATACGTTTTGACGCTGTCAAGCAGAGTAACCCTTCATTAGAAGACGTCCAGCGTATTGCTACAGTTTATGAGCTTACTACCAAGACTGCCGCAGCCATAGCTTCTCCACACGAAGTTGCACAAGTCTCGCCTCAGGCCCGCAAGTCCTCTGCTACAGTGCACCGTACGAATAAGGCGCTCTCCACCAAGCATTCTCGCCAGGTTCCCTCTCGTCATGCTACACGGAAGCCCAATTCTAAAAGCACATCGAAACTCCTGCCTTCCTGCCGAGGTTGTTTCAAGCATCATGAACGTCGTGACTGTCGTTTTTTCAAAGCTACTTGTGAACGATGTAATAAACTTGGACACATTCAGACTGTCTGTCAAAGTTCACTCCGCCCTGCTAAGACTACTGCAGCGCGCCGGAAGCATATACAGCCCCGCCAAGACATGGAAGTTGATCAGATCAATATTATTCTTCCCACAAAGGATTCTCACAAAATCATCATTCCTCTCTCATTCTCTGATCGATCTGTCGATTTTCAATTCGACACTGGATCACCTGTCTCTATTATTAACCTGACTACCTACCACGACTTAGGTTCACCTTCATACTCTCCAGCTGACATCCAGCTCGTGACATTTAACAAGAAGAAAATTGACATCAAAGGTCAAATTAAGCTTCAGGCTAGTTATAAAGGAATTCAGAAGGCCATTCCTCTTCTCGTAGTTAACAACTACACTGCATCAAACATTATGGGCATGGATCTATTTAACTTATTTGGTTTCCAGATACATGACAACATTAACGTCGTATCTACATTGCATCCTACTTCTGACGTTACCGCTCTCCTAGCGCAGTTTCCTGAAGTCTTCGACTCTCAGCTCGGAACAGCAAAAGACTATACAGCTCACATACAGCTGAAATCCGGAGCTACGCCTCGCTTCCTCAAAGCACGTCCAGTACCCGTAGCACTTCAAGACCAGGTCACGAAAGAATTAGAAAGATGGATACAAACTGGAATTGTAGTACCAGTTACTTCTAGTCAATGGGCTACTCCACTCGTGATAATCAAGAAACCGGATGGTAATGTTCGACTTTGTGGCGATTTTCGATCTACAGTCAACGCACAACTCGAAACCGATATCTTTCCTATTCCACGTCCAGAAGACTTATTCCGTCGTCTCTCTGGTGGACAATTCTTCTCTCGAGTTGATCTTAAAGAAGCATATCTCCAGCTACTTTTAGACGAAGAATCTAAGAAATTTCTCACACTCAACACTCCTCTAGGACTGCTCCAGCTCCAGCGGCTCCCATTCGGTGTTTCATCCTCAGCGGCTATTTTTCAGCGCTATTTGGCTCAACTCACCGCCTCCATTCCCGGTTGTGCTAACTACCTGGATGATATTATTGTTACTGGAAAAGATCATCAGGAACATCTAACCAATCTCCGCCTTCTTCTCCAGAAATTGAAAGACAATGGCCTACGAGCCAATCTAGCTAAATGTACCTTCTTTCAGCCTCAAGTTCACTACCTCGGACATATACTTGATAAGAATGGAATTCGTCCTAGTCTACAGAATGTCTCCGCGATAGTAAACATGCCAGCACCTCAGAACCTCAAGCAGCTTCAGTCCTTCATAGGCAAAGCGAACTATTATAATAAGTTCATTCCACACTTCGCTACAGTGGCAGCTCCATTAAACGCTCTACGTAAAAAAGGTGTTAAGTTTCAGTGAACTCCGCAATGCCAACAGGCATGGAAAACAATCAACAACGCCTTAATTCAAGCTATACAGCTCACTCATTTTCAGCCCGACAAGATCATCACGCTAGCTACTGACGCTTCAGACTGCGGTGTCGGTGCCGTTCTCTCCCAGAAGGATCGTCATGGACAAGAACGCCCCATCGCCTTCGCTTCGAAAACACTTAATGAACATCAACGTCGATACTCACAGATAGAGAAAGAAGCTTTAGCCATCATCTTTGGTATTCGCCGTTTCAATGAATATCTTTATGGCAACCATTTCCTGATCATTACCGATCATAAGCCTCTCGTACACTTATTCCATCCTGGTAATAAGATCCCAGAGAATTCCCTCAGAAAGCTTCAAAGATGGTCCATGTTCCTTTCTGATTATTCCTATCAGATTGTATATCGAGCCACATCCCAGCATTGTAATGCTGATGCCCTCTCCCGCTTACCCGTTGGTCCTGATACTGCCTTCGATTCTCAAGAATCTGAATGTCTTCAGTTGGACATAGAACTTGAAGATACTGTATCCAGTTTTCCTATTGATGCTACCTGCATAGCTAAAGCTACGGATAAGGACAGTACACTTGCTACTGTACGTACTTACATCCGCAACGGTTGGCCTCTTCAGAGCACACTTCCTGCCCACCTGACACCTTATCATCGTATGCAGCATCGTCTCACGACTCGTGCCGGAGTTGTACTACTAGAAGCAGGCACCATCTTCCGAGTGGTTATCCCACTTAGCCTACGGAAACAAGTTCTCGAAGTATTACACCAAAGCCATTGGGGTATCTCCAGAACAAAGCAACTCGCCCGTCAACACTGCTACTGGCCCGGTATTGATGCCGCCATCGAAAAGCTAATACGTCATTGTGAGCAATGTCAAACGAATCAGAACGCCCCGTCTTCTGATCTTGCTTCATGGCCTCCTGCTACTACTCCATGGGAACGAGTTCACATCGATTTCGCAGGTCCTTTCCTCAATTCCATGTGGTTAATAGTCATCGATTCACTGTCAAATTTTCCATATGTCGTGGATATGCATTCGACTACTACAACCGAAGCTACCATTCGTGCTCTCCAGAAGATCTTTACTACAGAAGGTTTACCGCAAGTACTCATTTCGGACAACGGACCTCAATTTACAGCTACTGCTTTTCAGAACTTTTGTACACATAATGGCATTCGTCATATCCTAGCACCACCTTTTCACCCTCAATCTAATGGTGAAGCTGAACGCTTCGTACAAACATTTAAAAGAAGTATGAAGAAAGCTGTCTCTTCAGGCTTAACTAAAGACCAAGCCTTGCTCCAACTCTTAAACAACTACAGAACTCTCCCCGGCGCTGATAATATCACTCCTGCACAGAAGCTCCATGGACGACCTCACAGAACTTTACTTTCTCTGTTACAGCCTCTTCCGGCCCAGCATAAGACCTCACCAACGAAGTTCTCCCTCAACGACAAGGTCTACACCAGGACATTCAAATCCAACCCACTCTGGATACCTGGAGTCATCTGCAGATCTTTGGGTCATCGTCTCTACGAGATACAGACTACGGAGAAACGTATCTGCCGCCATCAAGATCAGATACGTCTCCGCTACCGCCCCTGTCCAGCTATTGATGCTATTGCTAAACCAGATAAATCTATTGCTGAACGAGCTTTAGATCATTTAATAACAATGGGTTCCTTTCAGGACGAGACAGCGCCACTCCGCCCAGTTCCAGCTCCGGACGATACAACAGAGATATCAGCAGCTCCGCCCCAGCATCGCAGTCGCCGCCAGCGCCGCCGCCGTTTCACGCCGTACCGGCGCATTTAGGAGGGGAGGGTGTTGTATGTCCGGCGCTCACTTCTCGCTCCGCCAGCCAGCTGCACGCGCGCCTGTGTATCATTCTGCTAGCTTCGACGCGCAGCCCTCAGTGCGCGTGCCTGACCATCGAGTGTACTATAAATAGGAGCTCCCTGTCTGCTCACTTGCCCACTTGCCCCGGTGTCCAGCTCCAGAATACACCCTACGTCGAGCACGGAGGCTACTCCTCTTGAAAATGTGCTTCGACCAGGTGGACTGAATTTCTGGCAGTACGAGGTTTCACCTCTGGTCACCGCTCCCTTACCTATTTCCGCTGCCTATGTTCCGTAATTCTTTTACAAGCCATTTTCATTCCCTAACTTATGCAAGCTCCCTTAGTTTCGCTAGGTGGAATTTCTTCAATCAATTGAACTTGCTTTTTAGGAATTCAGGCACTTCAACAAACAAGGACTCTCATAGACATTTATGTTAGTGTGCCAGATAGTTCTCGACTATCAACGTGTCAATTCACGAAGACTATCTTTTCAAGATAGAAGTGTATATAAAGACTGCAAACCTGTACATATTGTATAAAGACAGACTTTTCTCAAGATTCAATATTCCTTTTTGCTTCAAAATAAATTTCAGTTATTTGTGTAAATATCATAAAGTGAAGCAAATAAAGTTGTGTATTGTAAACTTCAACCTTGGTTACAACAATATTATTATCATAATTTGAATTGTTTTTGAAAACCATTTAGGGGTTACTCTGACTTAAAACTCTGAAATGTAGGTTATGTTGTTCTTATCTGTAGTAAATTCATAATTCTCTGAATTTATGCAGTATCTTGACCACTCCAGATGTTTTAGTGGGTTATTATTTATCAATAAAAATAATGTCTTACAAGATACACTTTTAATTCTATTCACACAATGCTCAATCAAATCATTAACATAAATTAATCCCAAATAAATAAATAAATAAATAATAATAATAATAATAATAATAATAATAATAATAATAATAATAATAATAATAATCTGTTTTCTTAAGTGTTTATCCCTCCTACTGGCTGGGTCCGCTAAGTAGATTTGTTGTCTCATTTAGTTCTGTCTTGGGCCATGTCAGGGTGGAGATTGATACTCTTCAGATCTTTGTGAAGGGCATCGGCCTATCGCTCTTTTGGTCTCCTACTGGAAACTTCTAACATGTAACCCGTCTTCGCGATAGTGTCGGTATCTGCCCTTAGCACATATCCAAACCATCGTAGACGACTCTCGCGCATTTTTCCTTGAATCGGTGCAACGCCAAATCTCTCCCTGATGGATCACTGGAGATGCGATCCAGTTTAGTAATGCCAGCTGGAGAGCTCAGCATCTTAGTCTCCATGATATCCAGTCGACACTCTGTCTCAGTCATAGTCGGCAAACATTCACAACCACACAGTGCAACAGGATGGATGACAGTACAACAGATTTTTGATTTGAGATTATCTTTCATCCTTCAGTTGCAGGTGACACTGATTGTTGTTCTCCATTTCATCCAGGCTGCAGATATCCTTGCATTGACCTCTTCGACAAGTCGGCCCTCGTCAGTGATCATGAAGCCAAGATACTTGAATCTTGTCACTCGCGACAGGTCCTCATTGTCTATCTGAATGGTTCCGATTGCTTGTGGATCTGATGTCATATATTCAGTCTTCTTTTTTATTTAGGCGCAGGCTGTATTGCACTAGCCGATCGCTCAATTCCTGGGTTTGACATTGCAGATCAACCTGGGTCTCAGAGGCCAACATGGCATTGTCTGCGTAGAGAAGCATCCATGGTAAAGAACGGTGCAGGTCTGCTGTTACAGTGTCCATCACTAGAATGAACAAGAGCAGTGACAGCGCTGAACCTTGGTGAACGCCGACGGTGATGGGAAAGTCACTGGATGCTCCTGTGGTGGCTTGAACATAGCTCCATGGGTCTACATAAAGCAGCTGAATCCAGTTGACAAGATATCCTGGTATGCCATGCTCTCACACTGCTAACCATATGTTGTCATGCGGTACGCGATCAAAGGCCTTCTCAGAGTCCAGGAAAGCTAAATGGATTGGCTTGTTCTTCTCATGATGCTTTTCAACCAAGAGCCATGCAGCACGGATTGCATCGGCTGTGCCTCATTTCTTCAAATATCCAGGTTGGTTTCTGGAAAACTCCCTTTTTATCAAGAACCCGCTAGAATACCTTCATCGTGTGACACAAAAGTCAGATCAGTTGGTAATCAGCACATTCAGCTGGGCTCTCCTTCTTTTTGAAGATGGGTACGGTGATGCTCCATTGCCCATCACTAGGCGTTCGACCCTCTTTAATGATCTTCTTGAAGGGTCGTGCTAACCATTCTTATTAAATATATAATAATAACAATAATAAAACTATGAATATGTTGTTGTTGTCATCAGTCCATAGACTGGTTTGATGCAGCTCTCCATGTCACCCTATCCTGTGATAACCTTTTCATTTCTACGTAACTACTGCATCCTACATCTGCTCTAATCTGCTTGTCATATTCAAACCTTGGTCTACCCCTACTGTTCTTACCACCTACACTTCCTTCAAAAACCAACTGCACAAGTCCTGGGTGTCTTAAGATGTGTCCTATCATTCTATTTCTTCTTCTTGTCAAATTTAGCCAAATTGATCTCCTCTCACCAATTCGATTCAGTATCTCTTCATTTGTGATTCGATCTATCCATCTCACCTTCAGCATTCTTCTGTAACACCACATTTCAAAAGCTTCTATTCTCTTTCTTTCTGAGCTAGTTATCGTCCATGTTTCACTTCCATACAATGCCATGCTCTACACGAAAGTCTTCAAAAACGTCTTTCTAATTCCTATATTAATATACTATGAATATAGTTCCATGAAAGCTGTTCACGTAAAAATAAATTACAGTACGGAAAATTAAAGAAAAACTAACCAGCCCATTAAAAGCTCATTAGAGAATCCTTAAATAGTTTTCAAAAACAATTCAAATTATGATGTAAATTATAATATTATAACAATAACAACAATGAAAAATGGTAGCTTAATTTGAATGAAATCAAATGCCACAATAAAGGCCAAGCAAACTAAATGATCAAAAAATGATTAAAAAGTATGTAAGCAAAAATGACATAACAAAAAATCATCGGTGCAATAGGAAGACTATTAGATGCTCATTAAGAATTGTAACACATTAATAAGGGAGCATTGAAAATAAAATGTGTAAAACTAAAAATACAGCATGTCATTGACCTAACCAGGGCAAGGGGGGTGTGGTGTAGCACAAGGTCAACAAACTGAACTGACTTGCTGGAATTGCGCTAATGACAGAGCAACAGTTTTTCATCACCTTGCATTTAATGCAGGAGTGGAGAGGAAACTGGACTTAATTAAGATGTTCCAGATTTTCAAGTTCATAAGTATTTAAAAACAAATAAACATAAATGTTTATTTCTTTGATAGAATTTGATAGAATCTGGTGATGTTCTTTTAAAACGAAATGAGTCATTCTATTTTAATTGAGTTATTTCTTTTTCAGGTGTAATATTGTTACCATATGTTCTCTTGCAGGTAGTTTTCTCGAACTTAGCATCGGCGGACTGAAGAAGCTAACAGTTATAAAATTAAACAGAATTACATAGAACTGAGTTACATATAAACCAGTCTCAAGTGTACATCCTTCAGTATAGAATTGGCATCAGGAAGGGCATCCAGCTGTAAAACTGAAGCAAATTCCATCAACTGCTGACCCCAAGTTGGGGAAAAGGCCAGGAAAAAGAGTAATATTTTTTCTCTGACATATTATTGTTGTCTGCCTCCTTGACTCAAAGGCCAGCTTAGCGACCTTCAGTTCCGAGAGCACCAGGTTTGATTCTCAGCAGAACTAGGGATTTTAGCTATGTATGGATAATTCCAATAGCTGGATGACTTGAGTGTTTGTGTTAGCCCTAATGTATATTTCTTCATTTACAGACAACACACAACACTATCAACCACCATGAAAACTTGTAATGGTTTAATCCTTCACATGCAGTTGGTCAGAGAGCACATCTAACAATAAAACTGGACTAAAATCCACATGTAGTCCCTACCCCAAGTAATTATGATTATCTAAAAAAAGACACATCTAACAACCAAGGAAAGATGATTTTATTGCCAAAAACAAATGATTGCAGCTATAAAGTTTTGATGGATAGTAACAGATTTGTGGATGTGAGAAATGGATGCTGAAACAACCAGACAAGACAAAGATTGACACTTTTGAGGTCTGATATTGATGAGGGCTCTTATGAATACCATGGACTTGCAAACGTAACCAGTGTGGCAGTTTTAGAGTGCATCATGCAACATATGTCACTGGTTGATGAGATTATGAAGCTCAGACTAGCATACTTTGACCATGTTATGTGATCAGGTTCCTTAAAATAAGCAATCATCCTTGGAATAATCAGCAGAACGTGAAAACCTGGCTGCCAGAGGACACATTGTATGGACTTCAATCAATCAATCAATCAATCAATCAATCAATACTGATCTGCATTTAGGGCAGTCGCCCAGGTGGCAGATTCCCTATCTGTTGCTTTCCTAGCCTTTTCCTAAATGATTTCAAAGAAATTGGAAATTTATTGAACATCTCCCTTGGTAAGTTATTCCAATCCCTAACTCCCCTTCCTATAAATGAATATTTGCCCCAGTTTGTCCTCTTGAATTCCAACTTTATCTTCATATTGTGATCTTTCCTACGTTTATAAACGCCATTCAAACTTATTCGTCTACTAATGTCATTCCACGCCATCTCTCCACTGACAGCTCGGAACATACCACTTAGTCGAGCAGCTCTTCTTCTTTCTCTCAATTCTTCCCAACCCAAACATTGCAACATTTTTGTAACGCTACTCTTTTGTCGGAAATCACCCAGAACAAATCGAGCTGCTTTTCTTTGGATTTTTTCCAGTTCTTGAATCAGGTAATCCTGGTGAGGGTCCCATACACTGGAACCATACTCTAGTTGGGGTCTTACCAGAGACTTATATGCACTCTCCTTTACATCCTTACTACAACCCCTAAACACCCTCATAACCATGTGCAGAGATCTGTACCCTTTATTTACAATCCCATTTATGTGATTACCCCAATGAAGATCTTTCCTTATATTAACACCTAGATACTTACAATGATCCCCAAAAGGAACTTTCACCCCATCAACGCAGTAATTAAAACTGAGAGGACTTTTCCTATTTGTGAAACTCACAACCTGACTTTTAACCCCGTTTATCAACATACCATAGCAAACACAAACCTTTCCCTGGGACAACTAAAAGAGGCAGTGTGGAACAAAATAACTTGGAAAGCTCTGATTCATAGAATTGATGAAGATCGGACTCGATTGAATAGATGATATCACCACCACCATCATCATTGTAAAACATGTGGACTACTTTAAACTAAAAATAGCAGTACTGTATATAAGATACTAGTACTGTATCTGTTATGTGCAGAATGAGTAGAACGGGTCAGTGCTATGGTGAGGTGTCATTCAGTGTACAGTGCCCACCAAACAAGAATTTACAGTTTACTCAAGCAAGATGCACACAGTGAGCTGATGAGATGGACAGGCTGTATTCTCGCAGAACTGTACCAGTCCTTCCCGCTCGAGACAGCTGCTGTTCTTGTCAACAAGGAAGAGTTAGGAAACAGCCTTATTATCATAAAAGAACAGAAAAGATATGAAAAGTAGGCATTGATTTTCCTTTTCTTACTTTAATGTCATGGCAGCTGCTGAAAATTATTTCCATTTTAGTTTATACAAACTTCGAATCTTCAAAAAACATTCTGTGACACCCTTTGTAATTCATTTTCTGCTTTTTCACTTATCACTTGCCTAATATTGTTTTCCAGGGCCTCAGCTATACACAGATTGTTCCAATAGACTTTCTGTTTCAAATTTTCCCACAAATAAAAGTCACCCCTACAGCTCATATATATATTTTTCTTCAGTTAAGACCCTCTTTTTATAATATCTTTTCTGTTTAAGATGGATGCAGTTGCATGCCACTTTCAAAACAAAGCACAGACATATGGTTTTAATGGTATAGAACTTCCTGGAAATTATTTGCAATACTACTGCACACACCTATAATATAATTTTTTTAAAGATACGTTTCTCAGCCATAAACGCTCACTGCTCATTGGTGTATAATGAGTATATATAATTGTTACTGTGCACTTTATAATCACAATCATTGAGCACTTCAAGTAAATCATACGTCTCACTAGCAAAAGTATAGAGCTCTTCAAATGACTGAGTCTTACAGGACAGAGGATGGGACAAAGAAACTGTTGTCTCCCACCAGGTAGCTCCTTACTTGTCTCTTGAGTGTGCTGTAAACTCTTGTTTGGTGCCACTATATATCTTGCTTTATACTATTAAATCATTTGCATGATTCCTTGTTTTCTTCTTTAAACTTTCTGTATAGTTCTTCTGCTACTTTCATTCTATTCATCACAATTATTTCTTGTTCATAATGAATATTTAACCAGTTTTCATCTTGTATTTTCTGTTTTATTTTTATTTGTAATTCTTTGTTTATTAGTGTGTGTATGTGTGTGTTTTCTACATGTATTTTATAATTGGTATTTTCAACAGACTGAAAAGTTTGTTAAAAATGAAGCCATGTTTTCCAGTGTTGACTTAGTTAAATTTGCTGTGTGTTTGACAGACTGAAAAGCCTTTGTTACATTTAGACTGAAAAGCTTTAAAGTTGCAGTAACTGAGTCTACACTGAAAAGTATGGCTTCCTTTGGAACAGATTTTCTTTCTTAGATAAATCCCTATAATTACCCATAGCTTCATTTCAATGCTATTTTCTATACTTTTAAGTGTCAGATCTCTACTTGCAAAGTTTCAGATTGTTTGTTTCCTCCTTTTCTTAACACTAGTATTCATTTTCAATGTTAGTGTTAATACCTTTTCTTTGTATCCTCCAAAGAATAATACTGTATATATTGACCCAGGGAATAGAAGAGCCCCTGCTATGATTGATTGATTGATTGATTGATTGATTGATTGATTGATTGATTGATTGATTGATTGATTGATTGATTGATTGATTGATAACATAACAGGTCATGAGTCTCAATTACATTGTTCACGACAGTTGTTTCATATAAGTAAAATATAATATTAGTCTTTTTTGAATTATATCAGGAAGTACCGAGTTACATGAAGAAGTAAATGTAGCTTCTGTCAAACAAAAAATATCAGTGTATGGATAAATACTGTTTTGTTGTCTCATTACTCTGTTAATTGGGGAGTTCTTGTGAATTTTAGATTTAACATTTGAAATAAAGATGGTATTTCTAGGTTGAGTTAGTTTCTTTTAAGTATAGAAAGAGATTGATAGAATAGAATATATTTATTTATCACCTACAGGATGTCCCAATTAAAGCATATTTGAATCATCGTTTTTACAATGAACTATTTTATGCAGGAAATGCAAATTTTTGCATTTTCATCAATGGCACAAGCTGTTCACATTATTTTTACTCTTTTATCTTGAACTATTTCTAAACATCCACTCATTAATGAAACATTTGTTGTCTGTTTCTCCTTTCTCAATTGTGGTGCCATCTTTGTGAGAACTCCCCAAGCAGTGTCATGTTCTGGTCACACAAGTTCTTTGATGTATTTTTTCATCAAATGTTTGCATGCAGCCCAACATGAAAACTAGCTCAACACATTTCTTGTGAGACTGTCTTGTAGTTCCTAGTATTGCTAACTGATAGCATAGTACTTAACTGTATCATATTTATAAGATAAATTAAAAGTATTTTGCATGCATTTTTCATTATTTTGCAGCACATCTAGGTGATAATAGTAGCATTTGCCAGTAGTTTTAAGAAAATACATAAATCTAATTGGTATTGTGATGTTACTAATTTTCGTGCAGTGTGCTGCTGTTAGTATGATCAGGTATGCCTTTATGACTTCTAAGATTTTAGCTCTAGTGCATAGACAGTGTTTGTCTACTTACATATGTGAGCTTATTTTATTGTATTTTAAATATTTTGCATTTTAATACGTGCAAGTCACTGTTGTTTTGAAACTGTTTATGGCTTGTTTGAGTGCAGTTTATGTTTTAGTAGTCCTCAACTTTTTAAATGAAATTATAATTTTTTTAAAGTGTGATATTTTATAGGGAGATACTGTAAGTCATTAATTGTATTTGAATTTATAAATTAATTTAGGAAACATTTGTCAGTCAATATTTCCTTTACAAATAATGACAGAATAAAAATCCCAATGACAAAGATGATAATATTTTCTGTCTTTCCCTAGAAGTGTCAGTTAAACCATGGAAATGATGTGAACATCTGGCATGGCTTCATAATACGATCTGCAGAGCTGCAGAACCACCACAATGAAAGATATAATATACAGCAATTATCGATCTCATCCTTTATATTGAGTGGTGTTATCAAGCCATGTGTATTCCAATGGTACGAATCTAACCGCATTTTTTCCGATATAGGTAAGGACTTGCAGATCATTGAAATTATGAAAAAGGGACCTCTTCTCAATATCACAGGAATATTTTATATACCTTTGGATCAACAAGTCAATTTTAATCACAAACTAAATGAATCTTTCAAGAAAACAAACATTCTTTATGAGGTTATCCACCCCCTTATTCTTAAGACATACCTAACTAGGGAGAACAGCTTATCAAGGTATCACTCCCCCTCCACACCACAGCCAATCCAAAACAAGTCAGCTACAAGCTCCACGCAGATGGGCAAGCAGTGCACCTCCAGCTTCCTTAGTGGAAGGATTACGAGAGCGAGGAGTAAGGGTGTAAGTACTATCAAACCACTCCAATAATTACCGTATAATCCTGAGTACCACCCACCACCGAATAAGACCTGCACCCTAAATTTGAGACGGCAAAATACGAAGAAAAAAAAAATCAAATAACTTACATACCTGTTTAATTTTCTTCAAATACTGTGTACCAAAAATATAAAGTCAAACAGCTTACAATTAATAAAATCATCACAAAAATTGGAAATAAAATTGGTCCAATACTCAGATCATTCACAATTCACCGTCATCATCTAAAGTTTCACCATAGGAACTTTCGTTGCTGGCATCTTTCCACAAATAAGTCATCCTCACTACTGTCCACTGAATTTGAAATTCCACATTTTTTAAAGCTTTTGGACACTAGATCGTTGGGAATGTGCGCCCATGCGGACTTGATCCAGCTGCATATTAGTCCCACTTCAGGCCTCTTCACTCGTCCCGGTTGGCATCAACGTGTGATCACCATCAGACATCCATTCGGTGTACAACTGTTTCATTGCAGCTTTGAAAGGCTGGTTCACGCAAACATACAACAGTTGGAGAACAGAAGTGAGTCCTCCGGAATTATCGCAAGATTG
The DNA here is from genome assembly GCF_040414725.1 of Anabrus simplex. Taxonomy (NCBI): domain Eukaryota; kingdom Metazoa; phylum Arthropoda; class Insecta; order Orthoptera; family Tettigoniidae; genus Anabrus; species Anabrus simplex. Next base: position 1,564,368,084 of record NC_090265.1, read on the forward strand.
GGCTTTCCTTTCCTCATCATATCTTTTATGGTGTCAGTTGTATGTCCTCAGTAACTGTCCAACACAAGCATGTTTGGTTTTTGTACCAAAGCTCCCGAGCGACGTTGCCAAACGCACTTCACCCAGTTCTCAACCAACGCCCTGTCCATCCAGCCAGACTCGTGTCCTAACAATAACACCGAATGGCAAGTTTCGGAAGTGTTTTCCTTTTCAGATCCACGTATGGAGGGAGTTTGGTTTCATCCGCTAATACGCACAACATTACCGTGCATCATTGCTTTTCGTTACCACCTGTTCTCATGGTTACACTTTTAGAACCCTTCGTATCCACTGTATTTTCCAATGGCATTTCAAAATACACAGGTGTCTGGTCAGCATTCCCAATTTGCGACAGCAAATAAGAATTTTGCTTCCTCAAATGAATAATGTGACGCTGAAAGGCCGTTCATTTTTCTTCATATGCCCCAGGGAGACATTGTGAAATAGACGTACGTCTCCGAATGCACAATCCCTTTCTCCGATAAAAGTTTCAGATCCATCCGCGGCTTGCAGTAAAACCCTGTGTTTTGATTTCTTTTGAGATCTCTAGTGCTTTCAATTGACACATTTCATTAAAAACACCATATCCTAACTCACGTTTTTCTACCACAAATTTGTGGAGTCGTTCTTCAATTTCTGGAAACACTGCACTCTGCCCGCGGAATGCTCTGCGATCGCCGTTACTTTTTAGAAGTTTTTCCTTCTTCCCCCAATCACGAATACACGATTCATCAATATCGTACTTTCTGCCAACGGCACGATTTCCGTATATTTGAGCTTTGCTTACAACTTTAAGTTTCCCACGCACAGTAAGTGACCGCAAATGCTGTTTTGAATCCATCGCTTACTATCGGGACAGCACTTTCACGGGACAGATACGGAACTCGAATGTGAGCGAGGTAGACTTCCATAACCAACAGTCACGACTCTCGCAAAGTACGATATCCCGCGAGATCAGCTATTCACACTCCTAGCAAGCCAGCAACACTTGTGAAACAAATGACGATCGAGCATCCACAGAAGCAGCTTTCATATTTACTGCATATTTACCCATATTCTTTGATTTACTGTATTTCATTACCTTACGTTTCGCGTTTACGTGCCACTGTAACCGTATTGAGTAAAAAATCAATCTTGTTTTCTAGTAACAACTAAAACACAATACGACCTGAATGCCCATTTGCGTGTGGTATGTTTAGTACGGTAACTGTATTCAGATCTATTTCAGTACTCCATGAAAACGTAGTAAATATTTACAAGAATGAACGGCTTGAATACGACCCGCACCCAAGATTTAGAACAAATATTTTGGGGAAAAAAGTGCGGGTAGTATTCGGGATTATATGGTAAAGACTGAACACACACATTAGCTCTCACATCATTTTCTTCTTTTTCCACAGACATCCACATTTTGTGACTACATTGTTCCATACAACCAAGGCCATAACTTTTAACATTAACAGTGTCATTTTCAAATTACAGCAGCTACTACAAGCAACGAAGGACGTTCCCCCAACTCCCCAGCAAACTGTAAATAATTCCTTAATAAGCACACCCTAATTCTACAACCTCTGACTGCCTTAACATCGACACTCTTACAAGATAGCCAATTTTGACACACTTTTTTTAATTTTATTCAACGTTTCGACTACGAATAAATGAACATTTTTAAGATATGTTCATATATCCTTAGTTACATCTACAGCATCATAGGAACTTCATGACATCTTCAACTACAAGTTTTTACGTAATATTTTAAAACTCTTACTTAATATTGTGCATTATTTGTGACTTAGACTCTCAATCAATCAATTAATCATCACTACTGATCTGCATTTAGGGCAGTTATCCAGGTGGCAGATTCCCTATCTATTGTTTTCCTAACCTTTTCTTAAATGATTGCAAAGAAATTGGAAATTTATGAACATCTCATTTGGTAAGTTATTCCAATCTCTGATTCCCCTTCCTATAAACAAATATTTGCCCCAATTTGTCCTCTTGAATTCTAGCTTTATCTTCATATTGTGATCTTTCCTACTTTTAAAGACACCACTCAAACTTATTCATCTACTGATTGTCATTCCATGCCATCTCTCCACTGACAGCTCGGAACATATCACTTAGTACAATTTAACTTCCGAACCTAAGATTGTTTCTTACATACCACTTAGTCGAGCAGCTCGTCTTCTTTTCCCAAGTCTTCCCAGCCCAAACTTTGCAACATTTCTGTAACGCTACTCTTTTGTTGGAAATCACCCAGAACAAATCAAGCTGTTTTTCTTTTGTTTTTTTCCAGTTCTTGAATCAAGTAATCCTGGTGAGGGTCCCAGACACTGGAACCATCCTCTATTTGGGGTCATACCAGAGACGTGTATGCCCTCTCCTTTACATCCTTACTACAACCCATAAATAACCTCATAACCATGTGCAGAGATCTGTACCCTTTATTTACAATCCCATTTATATGATTATGCTGCACGTGGAGGTCGGCATGCAGTTCCTCGTCGAAATTCACAACAAAAGTTTACCTTGCAAAACCTAGTCCCACCAATAGGTTTAATAGAAATGCGAGTTAAGAAACGAGGCTCTGGCAACGCTGTAACCACAGGACGAATGAACTCTGCGCTCTGCTGGAGTTGTCTCATTAGCTCAGTGAGACGAGGTAATGCCATTAATGCCAGTTGTGCGGACGCGTCGATGTTCGAGTTGCGTTTGCACTATTTTTTTTTTTTTTTTTATAGTTAATGTATCAAATTGTATCCAATGTACACCTCCACTATGCAATACACTATGTTCTGTCTTACCATTACAGTTTCCTCTATTTAAACATTCAAACATAACATGAACTTCTTACAGACGTAAACGACCACTTTGTTTCATCCATGGCACAAACAAAGCCAATACGTAGAACATAATAGTGAGTACAGTAACAATGTTTCTATCCAGTACGGTACAAGGAAACACAACACAGTACAGTAGATAGGCTACACTGGATTGCCCATTATGCTACGCACAATAATTCCATAGTGTACGTGTGACATCCAGTCTTATCTTCACAGAGCTGGTACGTACACTTATGAGCAACTTTCACTTCACAGCAGATGTTCAAAGTGACCACCTTGCATTTGCAAACACTTCACCACTCGTTGGAACATACTTTGCCGGACCCTACGCAACACACCTGCATCCACCATTGCCAATGCTGCATGCACGCAAGCTGTTGGGTCTTGTACATCCATGGGTGGAGTACTATAAACATGTTCCTTTAAGTGTCCCCACAAATAAAACTTTAGTGGATTAAGGTCCGGCGAACGTGGAGGCCAGAACATTGGACCTCCATGACCAATCTATTTCCCTGGAAATGCTTCATTTAACCAGTTACGCACAGTCATTCCAAAGTATGGCATGCACTATCATGCTGAAACCATAGCTGTTGCCGAACACCAAGTAGAACGTTTTCTAAAGCATCAGGTGAAGTATTGCCCACAAACATATCATAACGGGGCACATTCAACTTGTCTGGCAATAGGTAAGGGTTTCAAAGCACTCCTCCCACGATTCCAGTCCAGGTGACATGTGGGTTGTGGTCAGACCAATAATGGCTGTTGTGATGGTTGAAAATACCTTCCCAGGTGAAGCTACATTCGTCACTCCATATCACATTCTTTATAAAATGTTCATTATCTTCAACTTGCACAAGCCATTCACAGAACTGTACTCGTTGAATGCAGTCTTCTGGCCGCTGGTGTTGAGTTAATGTGTAATGATATGGATGCAGTACGTCTAGTCCTTGGACGATCTCTGTCCACTACTTGTGGACGAAGATTATCGGTTTCTGCAGGTGTTGCTCAAGGCGACGAAAAACATTCTTATCGGGATGCGTCTTTGAGGGTACCATGCTGCATACTCACGAGCAGCAGCAGAAGCTTGGTTATCGGATGCACCCAACACTAAAAGCATATCGACGTATTCGCCATTTGTGTTCTCCATCAGGAAGCCGCCCTGCATGCACTTGACAGGACCAGTTATGGTTGTGCACTGCGCGGTTAGTCGACTCATGCATTCAGTTGAATGGATCACACTGTCACGTGTTCAACTATTGTCGTGTGACAACAGGATGTCATGCTTACAAAAGCAGTTACACGACGGGAACGAGGGACCTGACGTCACACACACAAAAGAAAAAAACCTGACGTAGATTTGAGCTGTAGCTCCATGGTGCATGTGGGTTTGATAACCCAGCCGTCTACTCAGTGAGCTACGATGGCGGATACAGTAGTGTGGGATGATTCACGTTTCTCTATTACATTCCGATACACTGCAGGATGTGACAGTGTTGCCAGCTTCTCGTTTTCGACTTGTTTTCCAACAGCACCAGATCCGATTTGGCTATAGAAGCTTTTGTCTTGCATTGGGATGAGGAATCGCTTGGCGACCTCCAAGTGTGGCATTTTTTTGTTCAGCTTGTATAGTGGTACAGGGACACAATCGTGTTTTTGCTCCCGTTAGAATATTTGATATTTTCATCCTTGCCCCTCTCCCCGTGCTTAAGACTAGAAGTCGGCACCTATGGTTCCAACGAGTGTATTTGGGTAATTCCATATGAACTGTTCCGTCCATTACCAAAATACATACTTATTATATGGTGTTAATGTTAAAAATCAAATAGAGAAATAATAAAAAATCATACTTTATGTAAATCACCTACTTTACAGACCACTCCAAAATTGTATATTATTCAATGTTATTTGCATAGATTTTTAAGTGACAGATAGGAGAGCTGACGTGGAATTACTCATTTATCAATAACACAAATAAATGAAAACTGAAAACAGCATTTATTTACCTTTGCTTAAAGATATTTATGACACAGAATTGCTCTGATGCTGATACCAATCATACATTTTTTGAACTTCACACACTTTTTAGCAACTCATCATTTTTTAAAATCTAATCATGAAATTCCTGCCAATATATTTCTTTAATATTGTATTGCAGCAATAATATTTATTTAACAGATTCTGCTTTCAGTCTATTTCTGTCATCTGTCCATCGTGAATTCATTAAAAGAAAAAATTCTTTCCACACATGCATTATGGCCAGGTAAACAGAAATAGAACTGAGCCAATTTAAGCGATTCTGAATATTGCTCACTGGATTTACATTGCTTTAAAAACTGAACACATTTTTTTCTAGCTAATATGGATACAAAATAATTTTCATCATTATATAACACACTGCTCCCAGGCGGAAGTAGACAGCGTTAGCGTAGGTCAAGCCTGTTACCATGACAATGTCAGGTAATAATAATAATAATAATAATAATAATAATAATAATAATAATAATAATAATAATAATAATAATCGGATGGCCTCAGCTACCATGTGCAGACATTTCAATTTGACTCCATCTGGCTGTCTGCTCATCAATTTCGACGTTCCGTTTTACTCTAGGCCCACTAGATGGCAGACTGTGTAAATCAAAACTCTCTTAGGTGTCTATGGGTGAGATTTTAATGAATTTTGTCGGGTAAAGACCAAAAGTGTCACCAGAGATCTTTAACATGCCTACATCGTATGACATGGAGTGTCGAATGGACTTTTCTCTGCCCTTCAAAAAATCCGACTACCTCTGCCAGGTTTGAACCCGCTATCTTGGGATCCGAAGGCCGACACTCTACCACTGATCCACAGAGGCAGCTACAACGTCAGGTAATGACGTCAGACTCCGCTTCAGGGTGACAAACCAAAAAATTCCATTCTCTTTCAAAAGCATTTGAGCAAAATTTTAAATAATTTTCTCTGATTTTTAAAATTCAGGACGTTTAGGGATTTTTAAAAAAATCAGTTAGGACGTCAGGACACATGCTCAAATTCAGGACAATCCCACCTTTTCAGGACATATGGCAACCCTACATTAATATCCAAAAGGAACTTTCACCCCTTCAATGCAGTAAATAAAACTGAGAGGACTTATCCTATTTGTGAAACTCATAACCTGACTTTTAACCCCGTTTATCATCATACCATTGCCTACTGTCCATCTCACAATATTATCGAGGTCATTTTGCAGTTGCTCACAATCTTTTAACTTATTTAATACTCTGTACAGAATAACATTATCTGCAAAAAGCCTTATCTCTGATTCCACTTCCTTACTCATATCATTTATATATATATATTAGACCAGTGAGAGGATCTCATGCCTTCTCAAACCCAAAATGGCCCCCTTTAAATTGCTGTACGAAGTACCGGAGATGATAATAGTGAAAACAGAACTATGCACAGTGATAGGCGTATACATCCCACCATGATACAAGGCAGAAGACATTGTGGATCTTATTAGTGCTGGACTTAATAGAACACAGCCACAGGATCTAGTAATACTCATCAGAGACCTGAATTGCAGGATTGGTATCCGCAACTCTAAAACAGAGGTACTTCTAGAATACCTCAAGACAGAAGAGTTAAGCCTGATTAACGAACAAAGTGAAAAGAGATATATATGCCATAATGGAAGTAGCACTATAGATTTGTTATTTTCCAATATGAAGGACATCGAAATGATTTCCCAGACAGTTCTACGCTCAGCAACCAGGAAGCACTTACCAGTGGCAACAACACTGATGCTGCAAGAGAGAACCAGAGCCGTTACTAAAACTACAGAAGTATCGAGGAAAATCAACATGCGGGTAATATCAGAGTTTAATGCACTAATAGATATGGTGTCCCTACATGTCCAAGATGGTGACAATGATAGTGCAGTATTGAAACTATAAAATGTTATCCTAAATTCTGCTATAAAATATAGTCAAACCGAGAAAAGAGCGAAACCATGGTTCAATAGGTTCTGTTACCAGGCTAGATATGAAACAATCAGACTCCTCCATATTGCTGCAGACACGCTAGAAGAAGAAGCACTAATAATGTACGCCTGGAAAAGAAGGGAATACAAAAAGCTAATAAGGGAAACTAAAGCGAAATACTATGAAGAGACAGCACTAAGAAAGATAGAAGGGGCAGAAAACAACCCTTACATGGTTATCAAGTCGAAATGACCAACATTTCGTTGGAATATCCCCGTGAGCACGTGGAGGGCTCATTACACACAGGTTCTGACATTCAAGGACACGAGACCATGCAGAATCAATGATAGCACCGAAAATGACTGACCAATAGATATGTTCAGTGCACAGGAGATACAGGAGGTACTCCTAAATTTGAAAAATAACAAAGCTCATGGGTCAGACATGATCTATAATGAACATTTGAATAGTTTGGCTTCCGTTCTCATTGAACCCCTTACCAGCTTATTCAACGAATGTGTTAAACAGGAAAGAATACCAGATCAATGGTGGACTTCAACGATGAAGACCCTTTATAAAGGGAAGGGAGACTTAAATGACTCTAATTCATATTGAGGAGTAGCACTAGAATGCACATTATTGAAGATATTGACCAAACTATTAACACAAAGGCTGAATGCATTAATAGATCAGTATCTTCCAGAAGAGCAATTTGGATTTAGGAAAAACTGGTCCACAGTACAGGCTATAGAATGCCTTCAGAATGATATTCATGAAGCCTTTAGATTAACGAAGGGGAAGCTACATGTTATATTCATGGATTATTCAAAAGCCTTTGATACAATTAGTTGAACACAAGCCATATCAAAGATTGAGGATCTCATAGGGAAAAATAACCCCATATTGCAACTAAAAAAAAATATAAATAAATAAATAAAAATAAAAAAATCCTGGCATAAAATAAGGTGCAAATAGACGATTCGATCACAATATCCGATCCAATAGACCAGACTACAAGTGTACTACGGGGTGATCCTTTAAGCCCTCTCCTTTTTAACGTTGCAACACATGATGTCATCCAGGCAACAAAGACAGAAGACACAAACACTTATATGTATGCAGATGACATGGTTTTAGTGTCCAGACCAATACCTGCTCTGCAGTTGGCATTTGATCGGCTCGTAGAGTGGACTAAAACAAATGACCTTCATGTAAACAGATGTAAAACCATGACTATGACCTGTAGGAAATGAGGCAGACATGCAGCAAGTGATGTGATATATTTGGATAGAGAACTACTAACCAGTGTGAATAAATTTAAATACCTCGGAATAACACTGCCAAGGAACCAGTTTCACAGCGCATATCAAACAAAGATTAACAGCAGCAGTGATAACTCTTAATGACATCAAATATTTATATAAACTATCCCTTACGACAGCGTTGATAGAGTGAAAACAGCACCTATAATAACCTACGGCATCTCCAGTATCTGGCAGCATCTGTCTGTAAGAAACTTAAAGGATGTGGAGAAGATAAAAGCAACATTTTTAAAGAGAGCCCTATGTTTGTTAAAATTCACCTCTTCGACACTGGTGTATGAGCTAACTAGGGAAATTATGTTTTTGGAGGAAACACAGGACAAATTCTATCTCCCATCAACTCCAGCATACCAGCATTTCGCGAACATCACGGAAAGAAATCGGAAATCTGGTTGGACTTCTACAGTACGGAAGCGATGATGAATGAGAAACGGAAGCCAACTACGAGTTACAGCACGTATCAACAAGGCTGTGCATGGTTTTCACTTCAAACTATGCTCCATGACAAAGTATCACTCACTACATGAGGGATGCACGCGTGCTTTGTGCGGCAAGCAGTGTGATCGCTATCATGTACTAACGTGTGAAGGAAGGAAAATTTCTCTAATTAAGTTCTGCATTGAATGATTTTTTTAATTCTTCGTATATGGCAGTTAGCTGCAATAAATATATTATTATATTATATATTATGCCTTTGCTGGCGAGATGTAGTGTTTACAGTGCACTATGTCTTCTGGTATGGGCTACATCAAAATTTGTTCCTTTCATTGATCTGTCTCAGTCTCATCCTTGGCTTTGGCAATATGAAAGTGACTGAGGTATGAGTGATGCTAGTAATACCATTGCTTATGCAGCCAGTCCCTGTTATGAATGGTGTGAAAATATTGCTCATAGGGTCGGTTGGTGCTCGCATTTCAGTGGGCTTGGCAGACTGATAAGTAATAGCAACGGCTGGCTCGGTGAGGAAAGCAACGGGAAACTACCTCACTCCTCATTTCCCTAGTACGCCTCTTCAGTGACGCCTAGGCTATTTATGACAGCTGTTGGTGGAGCTGCAGAGGATCAAACCAGCCTTCGGGCTGAATACCCAACATATAACACACATTATATATTATATTCAGTGGAGGACTTGTCATCAAACTCCCCAAGAACGGCAACCTTAACGATTAAAGTAGAAAACAAAATATTACATTGATTAATGTCCATGCCCCAACAAATGACAAAAACATAAAAAATAAAGAGGAAACTGAAATACACTGACTGACTGACAGAGCAAATGCAACACCAAGAAGGAGTGGTCAGAACTTTATGCCAATTGCAGGGTAGACTGACGTCACTGAGGTATGCTCATGATGTGAAATGCGCCGCTGTGCTGCGCACGTAGCGGACGATAAATGGGACACGGCGTTGGCGAATGGCCCACTTCGTACCGTGATTTCTCAGCCGACAGTCATTGTAGAACGTGTTGTCGTGTGCCACAGGACACGTGTATAGCTAAGAATGCCAGGCCGCCGTCAACGGAGGCATTTCCAGCAGACAGACGACTTTACGAGGGGTATGGTGATCGGGCTGAGAAGGGCAGGTTGGTCGCTTCGTCAAATCGCAGCCGATACCCATAGGGATGTGTCCACGGTGCAGCGCCTGTGGCGAAGATGGTTGGCGCAGGGACATGTGGCACGTGTGAGAGGTCCAGGCGCAGCCCGAGTGACGTCAGCACGCGAGGATCGGCGCATCCGCCGCCAAGCGGTGGTAGCCCCGCACGCCACGTCAACCGCCATTCTTCAGCATGTTCAAGACACCCTGGCTGTTCCAATATCGACCAGAACAATTTCCCGTCGATTGGTTGAAGGAGGCCTGCACTCCCGGCGTCCGCTCAGAAGACTACCATTGACTCCACAGCATAGACGTGCACGCCTGGCATGGTGCCGGGCTAGAGCGACTTGGATGAGGGAATGGCGGAACGTCGTGTTCTCCGATGAGTCACGCTTCTGTTCTGTCAGTAATAGTCACCGCATACGAGTGTGGCGTGGGCGTGGAGAAAGGTCAAATCCGGCAGTAACTGTGGAGCGCCCTACCGCTAGACAATGCGGCATCATGGTTTGGGGCGTTATTGCGTATGATTCCACGTCACCTCTAGTGCGTATTCAATGCACGTTAAATGCCCACCGCTACGTGCAGCATGTGCTGCGGCCGGTGGCACTCCCGTACCTTCAGGGGCTGCCCAATGCTCTGTTTCAGCAGGATAATGCCCGCCCACACACTGCTCACATCTCCCAACAGGCTCTACGAGGTGTACAGATGCTTCCGTGGCCAGCGTACTCTCCGGATCTCTCACCAATTGAACACGTGTGGGATCTCATTGGACGCCGTTTGCAAACTCTGCCCCAGCCTCGTACGGACGACCAACTGTGGCAAATGGTTGACAGAGAATGGAGAACCATCCCTCAGGACACCATCCGCACTCTTATTGACTCTGTACCTCGACGTGTTTCTGCGTGCATCGCCGCTCGCGGTGGTCCTACATCCTACTGAGTCGATGCCTTGCGCATTGTGTAACCTGCATATCGGTTTGAAATAAACATCAATTATTCGTCCGTGCTGTCTCTGTTTTTTCCCCAACTTTCATCCCTTTCGAACCACTCCTTCTTGGTGTTGCATTTGCTCTGTCAGTCAGTGTATTTTGGGAAGAGCTTGACCAACTGATATCAAATATCCCTGACAACCAAGTTAAAACAATGCTTGGAGATTTCAATGCGAAAATTGGACAAGAAATAAAGTATCGCACAGTGATAGGTGAATGGCCAGCTCATAAATTGACAAACAAGAATGGTCAAAGACTAATTCAACTTTCCATACACCGTGGGCTTATTCTTGAAACCAAAAGATTTAAGAAAAACTGCACAAGTTAATGACCTGGAAATGCCGTAATGTTAAAATGGGTTTCATATAGACCATATAGAAATGTATAAAATGATGTATAAAATACCGGGCGAGTTGGCCGTGCGCATAGAGGCGCGCGGCTATGAGCTTGCATCCGGGAGATAGTAGGTTCGAATCATACTATCGGCAGCCCTGAAGATGGTTTTCCGTGGTTTCCCATTTTCACACCAGGCAAATGCTGGGGCTGTACCTTAATCAAGGCCACGGCCGCTTCCTTCCAACTCCTAGGCCTTTCCTATCCCATTGTCGCCATAAGACCTATCTGTGTCGGTGCGACGTAAAGCCCCTAGCAAAAAAAAAAAAAGATGTATAAAATGTACCACAAAGAAATCTATAATGTCAAAGTCCTTCGTGGGGTGGACATCGATTCAGACCACTATTTCAAAGATTTAAAAAAAGTTAACCCCAAGAAAGAAATACAAATCATCAAAATCCACTAGGAGGAGGAAATATGACCCCAGCGACTTAATAAATAATGCATTGTATTCAGAGAGATCCAAAACAAATCTCTGCAACAAACTTGAAACTATTATTGATAAACTGAAAAACATTGCCGAAGAAATTGCTCCTATTAGAAGGAGAAACCCACCTGGTGGAATCAGGAATGTGATATGGCAATACAGAAAAGGCACAAAGCATGGTTAAATGACCAACAAAAGAAAACCAAAAAAAATATATTGCTAGAAGACAAGCGACCAAAGAAATTAGAAGAATCAAAAGTGACCGTCAAAAAGAAAACCTAAACATCATAGATGAGTCATTCAAACAACACAAGACAAGGGACTATTACAGGACATTTAGACAATATCAATCAAAGTATACTCCACCCACACTCATGATGAAAAATAAACAGGGGAAACTAGCACACTATAATCAAGAGAAGGACAAAATTCTAGCCGATCACTTCAAATTACTAAATGCTGAGGAATCAAAAGAATACTTAAGAGTTTGATCTTTATCCAAAAAATAAAACAAGTCTAGGAAAGGTCATACCACCAGATTTCAATGAAGTAATCAAAGCAATTGATTGGCTCAAGAACTACAAGGCAGCAGGAGAGAATTAAGTGGTTGCAGAACTGTGGAAGAATGCACATAAACAAACACTTCATAGACATCTGGAATTCTGAAAAACTACCCGAAGAATGGAACACAGCTATAATTCATCCAGTGCACAAAAAGAGTGATAGATTGGATCCAAATAATTACTGAGGGAATTCTTTACTTGATGTCACATACAAGATCCTGTCTAGAATTATCCTAACAGGAATTCAGGAACAACTCAACCAAGAACTTGGAGAATATCAGGGAGGATTTCGACCTGGAAGAAGTTGTTCAGATTAAATCATCAGTCTTAAGTGGATCATGAAACATCAAAGAGTGAGAAACAAAAATTTTGTCATCACTTTTCTTGACTTCAAGAAAGCATATGACAGCATCCATCGTGAGTTATTACTTAAAACCCTCAAGGAATTTAGATTACACCAGAAACTTATCAACCTTGGAATTACCACTAAGAACACTAAATCAAAAGTTAGACTCAGAGGGGAGTTGTCTGAATCAATTGAATCTCACAATTACTATTTAACTGCACACTGGAGAAAATCATGCGAGAGTGGACTAAGAAATGCCAACCAAACATCAAGATTGGCAGAAATATCAAACTCAATTGCCTAGAATTTGCAGATGACCTTACGCTGCTTGCAAATAGTGTGGAAGAGGCTAAATACCAAATTGAAGAAGAAAAAATAGCAGTAAAATTCTGACTACAAATCTCATTTGAAAAGACGGAAATGATGCCATCCTTCAAGGTTGAAACACCAACTATCACAATGAATAATAACAAACAAATTCAAATTAAGATTGTAAATTAATTCAAGTATCTTGGGCCGATTATTACTTGGAACTTAAATGAGAAAATATCAGTAGAAAATAGAATAACTAAATTGCAACAAGTACAACCTATCACTTGTCCAACCTACAAAAAGAAATCTCTCGATAAATGCAAAATTCAAACACTACAACTCCGTTATTAAATCTGAAGCAACCTATGCTAGTGAAACATTGTTCAATTTGAACACCAAATCAACAACATAAATTACAGAAGACAGAGAGAAGAATCCTTAGAACAATCACAATAAAAAATATCAAGTAGATGGACAATGACGATTATTACCTAATGAAGTTTTATACCAGGAAACTGAGTCAATAATAGACACAATGTGGAAAAGGAGGGTTGCATTTTTCTGCCACATATCAAGACTACCAGAAACCAGGGTACTGAAACATCTTTCTAACTACTTTTTGAAAAGTAAAACCAAGAATAATTGGATCAAAGAAGACCAAGATGTTTTAGATGTGTTAGGCTTGACAATGCAGCAGATTGAAGACCGAGAAGAGAAGAGGATCCTGAGACTTAAACTGAAAACTTTTACAACACAAACAGTACACCATAACTGACGAAGAAAGGGCAACCACGTCAGAAAGAATGAACTTCTAAGTGCAGAAGAAGAAACATCAGCCAAATTTGTAGTTAATACTCTTAAGACTTAAATGTATATGGACTGATTAAAGTGCTCCAATGTGGGCATAAAATAATAAAAATTTAAAAAATAAGAAAACATTAAGGTCCAAAGATCCTCTAAGGAAGTCATTTAAAATTCACCATGCTTTTATGACATACAATTCATGTTAACCATTTTAAGTGAATTTCTAAGGCAAATTTTGTGTAAATTGTGTATTAATCCAGACACCTTTCTGATTTATGTATTTGTATGAACTGATGATGATTCCAAGAGAATCAAAACTAGTCTTCATTTATTAAATGTGTAAGTGGTATACATTATATAAAGTGTTGAATGGTGGAACATCCCTCGACTGATTCCTATTTTGCAGGGTGTTTCTAGATTCCCATTACAGATTTTGAGGGCTTGCAGTAGGAAAATAGATGGTTTAGCATAGGAACTTGTGTCCGGAAACGTACCATCTTCCTGCTACCTGTAAAAAACCACCACAGCACACGTTCAAATCTCCCGCATTTTTGGTGCCACTGACTATGTATAGCGCGTACATCATTGAATGATCACGTGATGCTCCATACTCCTACTGGTTTGTTGACATTCCATATCATTCAGCTGAGTGTGTGATGCACACGGAGACTGTTGTACCTGCTGTTGTACTTGTGATTTTCATTCATACTACAATACAGCAGTAATTCTTTACTACGTACACAGCAGTAAGCTGTACGTACAGTAGTTCATCTGCACCAAACATTTGGGCAATAGTGGATAGGTCATAGTGGTCCGATTGCTTGGCCTGCACGTTCACCCGACTTGACACCGCTAGACTACTACCTGTGGGGTTGTATGAAAACTTGATTTGCGAGACCCCTGTGGAATCTGAGGAAGATATACTGACATGGGTTATAGCTGTGACAGATATTGGAGGACCAGGTATTGATGATCGTATGAATGAGAACATGATACGTAGGTACCGTCCGTGTCTGTGTTGACGTCGGTGGTCGTCACATCGAGCCCCGCCTGTAATTGGATCCAGACGACAAGCAGCAAAAGTCGGACAGAGTGCCAAAAATGCGGGAGCTGTGAAAGTGTGCTGTGGTGGTTTTTTGCGGGTAGCAGGAAGATGGTACGTTTCCATACACAAGTTCCTATGATAAACTTAACCGTCTTGGTCCCCAGTGCAAGCCCTCAAAGTCTGTAATGGGAATTTAGAAACAACCTGTATAAGTCAAACGTCAACACGGAAATTAAAGTTATAAATTATGAAAATATGAGTGTGTCGATACTAGATCAACATTTTTTCAATAAGCGGAAAGGCTTTTCTTTTTGTAACTTTTTAACTGTTGTTTCTTGTACATCTCTATTATTTATATCAATGTCCCTCAAAATCAGGGTCATACAAATTAAGATGTATGTTTACCTGTATTATTTTCTGTACATTTCCGGGAACCTCAAACCTGATAGGACATGGAATAAAGCATTTATGCAGAAAGCCTTGAATATAAAGAAATTGTAATGGCAGCATTTCTAGACAGAGAAGGGGCCTTCAGTAATACAACCTACAATTCGATGATTAAAGTTGTTGAAGAGAATAGGTTGAGCAAAACTGTTGTAAAATGGATTAAATCCACATTAGACGGCAGGAAAATAAAAGCAACTCTGTTTGAAGAGATTGTTGGAGCCACTCGAGTTTGTGCGCAGGGAGGAGTTTTTTCTCCTCTTCTGTGAAATCTTGTGGTGAACAGAATCATAGTAATGCTCAACAAACAGGGATTTTACACACAAGGACATGCAGATCTAGTAATTGTGGTAAGAGGTAAGGTGATGAGTGTCATCCAGGACCTCATGCAAAGATCATTTAACCTTGTGGAGAACTGGTGTCAGGAAAAACAACTTACAGTCAACCCGAGCAAGATAACATCAGCCCCTTTCACAAGAAGGAGGAAATTGGAGGGGACGAGAACACTGAAGCTCTTTGGGCAAGAAATCTATCTGGAAGAACACTTAGGTGTAGTTTTAGACAAAAAGTTAACCTGGAATCCACACATAGAAAGAAACATAACCCGAGCCAAGAACCTATTGTATGCATGCAAGAGGGCAGTCGGGGCAGCATGGGCTCTAAAGCCAACAATGGTGATGTGGATATTAACAATGCAAGTTTCTCTATGTCGCACCAACGCAGATAGGCCTTATAGCGATGATGTTACAGGAAAAGGCTAGAAGTGGGAAGGAAGTGGCTGTGGCCTTAATTAAGGTACCTGGTGTGAAAATGGGGAAACCACGGAAAACCATCTTTAGGGCTGCCGACAGAGGGGTTCGAACCCACTATCTCCTGAATACTGGATTCTGGTCGCACTTAAGCGATTGCAGCTACTGAGCTCAGTGATATACACAATGATCATTAGACCACCGATGACCTATGCAGCAATCATTTGATGGATTAAAGCAAATACAGTAGAGACAATACGCGACACTGAGCGAGATATCGAGGGACAGCTATTGGAGCTCCCTCTAGCGAGTAGACCTGAAAACTACTGATTCTGTCATAAGAGCACATGTATTTTTGTGTGAAGTTTTTGGTGTTATTTATGCGTTTTCAGTGAGTTGACATAATTAAATAGTAACGTGTGTCATTCCTTGATATCTCCTCTCAACATGAGGGGAAAGGTATGTGCTGTGTTTGGCTGCAGTAACTATGAAGTAGAGAAGAATGCGCAGTCGTTCTTCAGGTTCCCTCGTGACAAGAAAATGTAAGTAATATTGTGTTTGCATATATATTCTTCCAGTGACAGAGATCTTTATAGACTTCATAATCTTCTGACCTGCTCGACCCATATTTTAACTGGCTTAAAATGTAATACGCATATTTTATTGTATAGTGCAGCAGTTAACCTTCAATACCGATGTGTTGTTGTAGGTGTGATCTGTGGGTTTTGAAATGTCACAGAAGTGATTTGGATAAGGTGTACAAGAAAGAAGGGACGTTACGCTTATATAAGAATTATAAGATCCATTCAGATCATTTCCAGGCCAGCGACTTTAAAAATCCTCGACTACACAGCCAAGGGTATGTTACATTTTTACTCTAATTGTACATAAATATTCCTCAAAGCATCACTATCAACAACATTTTCATACTTTTCTTTCTTTTATCCCTCTTCTCAGATTAAAGCCGGGATTTTATAGATTTTCTTTCTGTTAGTAGGCTTCATGTTAAGAGGAAAATTGTCCAGCTATTAAATGTTAATTCATTGCATCATATGTGTAAGGAATGTGCCGATATTTTTTATTGACAAGTGTCTTAATGTAAATACAACCGTAAGAGTTCAGGCAGGAAAGCTAAAGCTAAAAAAGTAATGCATAAATGAAAGATCAAGCCATTTCACAGCAGTCCATTTCACATCTTGTTTATATGTCTAATTTCAGTCTTTGAATAATAATCTTTTAAATAATTCTTCATTCATTTATCCAGAATTGCTTTAGCAACTTCGAAGTTAATATCACAATAACACTTTCTTTCTAGACGTAATTTATTTATCCATTTCCGTATATACATTTCCATTGATATTTGAATTTAGCGCAATTTTTTCAGGTCAAGTCACTAGGAGTGCCACCGTCGAATTGTCTCCCATTTTAGCAAGGCTAAATCCGTAAGTGTCGCGTATTGTCTCTACTGTATTTGATTAAAGTAAGTCAAGGAAAAGTCAGTAGCAAACTAAATAGCCTTCAGAGAATTGCATGTATAGCCATAACTGGGTCTATGAAAACTACATCGACAGAAGCCTTGAATTACATAAAATCAGCTTCATGGTCCGTATCGCACTTCAATAGATTCACAATTAAGTATTTATTTATTTTCCACCTAGTCGATACAATGATTGCTTAAGGCAATTTTTAATGGTCAAAAGTGGTACATGTTTTGTATATTATCAACATCTTCAGCCACATAACACTGTTTAGATGAAAAATATATAAAATTGACAAAGTAATGCTTTAGAGGAAGTGTCCTTGAATACCGGTACTCTACTAGATCTTCCTCCATTAGGTAACTTTATAGAGGGACAGGCTAGAATGTGTGCATATCGATTTGAGCAAATTGGATGCTGGAAGGCTCAAAGGCCCAATCTTGGACACTGTAAAATTAACAGAGTAATAACAGGGGAAGTTTTATACATGCCAGCTGATCATATGATTCCAAAGTATATCTTTGAGAAACCATTTGAGACCCAGATAACAAACAAGGAAGACTGGGACATTAACAGATGGATAACTGGTAGGGAAGATAATGTGTGGTGGACAGATGGCTCAAGGACTGAGAAAGGAACAGGAGAAGGGATCAATTGGGAAAGACCTGATATATCAATCCAAATGAGCCTAGGCAGACACACCACAGTTTTCCAAGCTGAAGTGATAGCCATCACAACATGCCTTGAGGGAAATCTGAAAATGAACTAAAGAACATTTTCATATTTACAGGCAGCCAAGCAGCCATTGTGGTACTTGAAGCTGTCCAAGTTACATCCAGAATTGTTTGGTATTGTCATACACTTCTGAAGTTCTCAGAGTATAATGTTGTTAAAATAATATGGGTACCAGGACATGCAGGTATAGAAGGTAATGAACAGACAAACTGGCAAGAAAAGGGTCTGAAACACCTTTTGTGGGCCCAGAACCAGTATGTGGGATCTCTTATAGATGATGACAAGTACCTTCTTTCAAGAATTCTAAACATCTTCATTTATTATTATTATTATTATTATTATTATTATTATTATTATTATTATTATTATTATTATTATTATTATTATTATTATTTTCTTCTGCAGCTTTTCCCACACCTCTGGGAATGCAGGTGCGAACTGTGTCGCACATGTGGATTTGGCCCTGTTTCACGACCGGATGCCCTTCCTGGCGCTAACCCTATCTGGAGGGATGTAATCACTATTGCACGTTTTTGTGATGGTGGGTAGTGTGGTGTGTTGTGTAAATATGAGGAGGAGAGTGTTAAGACAAATACAAACACCCAGTCCCTGAGACAGAAGAATTAATCAGATGCGATTAAAATCTCCGACCCGGCCGGGAATCGAACCCGGGACCCCCTGAACCGAAGCCAAGGAGTCAGACTTGTTTTATTATTATTATAAACAAATACACCCAGAGGCAATATCTCATTGTAGTATAACAATGAAATTAAATGAAAATATAAATTACATAACAATAAAAATTTGCAACAGACAATTATAAGAAAACAAGATATTACAAGAAATTATATCAAAACAAGAAACTTCATGATAACAGAAAAAGATTTTAAGAAGGAAATACAGTGAAACCTCAGAATGCGAGTAACCTTGTCTATTTTTGCAAGACAAGCAAACATTTTAAATAAATTGTAACTTGATAAGCAAATGAGGTTCCGCAATACCAGCGTCACGTGTGCATATGTTTTCCCCTCCCCTGTTCGTTTGTTGAATAGATGAACGAGGTCTTTAGTCTTGTCGTGAAGAAATACCTTTCAGAACATAATCTGCTGCTCAAAGTCTTGCTAGTTATGGACAATGCTCCTGCTCATCCTCCAGGCCTTGAGGCCTTGAGGACGACTTACTGAAGGAATTCAAGTTCGTTAAGGTTAAGTTCCTTCCTCCCAACACTACTCCACTACTCCAGCCTATGGATCAGCAAGTCATTTCGAACTTCAAGAAGCTATACACCAAAACACTATTTTAGTGATGCTTCAAAGTGACCGAAGGAACAATCCTTACCTTCCGAGAGTTTGGGAGAAATAATTTCCCCATCATGAACTACCTGAAGATCATCGATAAATCTGGGATGGAATCACCAAGAGAACTCTCACTACCACTTTGGGAAGCTGTGGCCTGGCGGTGTTCTTGGACGTGACTTTGAGGGGATTGTTGGTGACAATGAGCTGCCGATTGTCGATGAAATTGTGTCCTTAGGGAAGACTATGGGGCTGAAGGTGAATGACGTGGATATTCAAGAGCTGGTGGAAGAACATAGCCAGGAACTGACCACCAACAAACTGATGGACCTGCATCGCGAACAACAGAAGGAGGTTATAGAGATCTTATCTAGGGAAGAGGAGGAAAAGTCAATGGAATCTCTTACTTCAACTGAGATTCGAGAGAAGTGCAAAATTTTGTAGAAAAACATCACACGAACAAGGCTGTAGCAGTGCGAGCGATGAATCAGTTCAATGACAATGCAATGTCACATTTTCGTGAAATCCTCAAAAAGAGGCAAAAGCAACAGTCATTGGACATGTTCGTCGTTAAAGTTGCACGAAAAAAAAAAAAAAAAAAAAAACAATTCCAGTGAGCCAACAGATAGCAGTGATTCTGTTAGTGAAATTCTTGCTACACAGTAACTCTTCTCATGTCATCTCTCGTCTCCCTCATGCCAACAATGATTCCATTGTAAGGAAAAGTGCACTTTAATTTGTTTTACGTTATATTTTGTTTTAGAAATGGTTTGCGAATAAATATTTTTGTGTTGTGGATGAATCATCTGCATTTCAATTGTTTCTTATGGGAAAACTTGCTTTGATATATGAGCGCTTTGGATTACAAGCAGCAAGAGTGCTGAACATCACACTGCTTATGATCTCTACAAAAATTATCTTCATGGAAAAGTGCTGTATCTATCTCTTACCCGGAGGCCCCGGGTTTGATTCCTGGCCAGGTCAGGGATTTTTACCTGGATCTGAGGGTTGGTTTGAGGTCCACTCAGCCTACGTGATTACGATTGAGGAGCTATCTGACGGTGAGATGGCGGCCCCGGTCTAGAAAGCCTAGAATAACAGTTGAGAGGATCCGTTGTGCTGACCATACAAAAACTCATAATCTCAGAGATGAGTTATTTATAAGGTTCAACCTATTCAATACTTATTACGTGTTGTATAGATGTTATTCACTATATTTATTTAACATGGAACCGGTTTCGACGTTTAAATGTCATCATCAGCCATAAAACAAATCACAGACAAAATGAGCAAGCACATATTAATTAAAACTGGTGTAGTTACACATTGAAATATGTACATTAAAAGTCTGTATACGTCCATTCACACCACGGGTCAAACAAATCGTCGAAACAAAAGAGCAACGGCATAATAAAGCTGGCGCAGTGACACATTGAAGTACGTACATAGCTTCTCACTATTCCAAGATTAAAAGAAGGTTCCTTGATATGTAGTCAAAGCATAAAAGTCTTTGTATGCCCATTCATATCCCGTGTTAATTAAACAACAAAGTCTTCCGGATAGTGTATCAGTGCTGCAGTGCTTCCTTTCTTGTCGGTGCTCGGTGGTGAAGCCGTACTCCTGAAAGTGTTGTACCCAGCGGAGCTGTCTGTTCTTCTAGGTTTCTGAATTTTAGGAGCTAGTCACTGCAGAGTGGTCAGTGCGCAGATGGAAAGGCTGCCCATACAGATACTTGTGGAAGTGCTCCAAGGTCTTCACAATGGCCATCAATTCCCGACGCGTCACGCAGTAATTTCTCTCAACTTTTGACAATATCTTGGTGAAATAGGCGATCATCTTCTCCTGGCCGTCTTGCACTTGGGACAGCACCCCACCAATTCCTACGTCGCTGGCGTCGGTGTCTATGATGAACTTCTCCCGAGGCTTGGGGTATCCTAGGATGGGTGCCATACACAGGGACTCCTTCAGTGTCCAGAAGGCATCCTCCGCCTCACTTGACCATTGGAAAGGCCTACTCTCTTCGGTGAGCTGCATAAGGGGCTTTGAGATGTCTGCGTAGCCAGCTGTAAATCTGTGGTCGTACGTGCAAATTCCAAGGAAACTCCTCAGTTCTTGCTTGTCCTTCGGCGCCGGCCAGTCCCTGACAGCTCTTAACTTCTCTGGATCTGTGGCTACTCCCTCCAATGACACGATGTGGCCCAGGTAGCGCACCTCCTTTTGGAAAAGGTGGCATTTACATGTAATCAATCTCATAACGGAACTGTATTGAAGATGATATAATTTTAACAAGTGGCATTTTCCGGGACTTAACTTTAGATGAGCCCCACATAGCCTCTGGAACACTCTCCGCAGGTTCTCAACGTGCTCTCTGAACATGTGTTCCACAATAATTATATCATCCATTCACGAGGCAGGCGTCATGAGTTAGCCCCCTCAATACCGAATCCATCAGTTGCTCGAAGGTTGCCGGCGCATTGCAGAGGCTGAAGGACATCACGGTGAACTGGTAGAGCCCTTGGCCGGTTGAAAATGCCGTCCTCTCTTTGTCTTCCGGATGGAGCGCCACTTGCCAGTACCCAGATTCAAAGTCGAAAACTACTGGGCGCCAGATAACGTGTCCAGGGTGTCATCTATCCGAGGTAATGGGAAACAGTCCTTCTTCGTTATGTCATTCAACTTGCGGTAATCGACGCAGAAGTGGAGCTCACCGTTCTTTTTCTTCACCAGGACCACTGGCAATTACCATGGGTTGTTCGACTCCTCGATAACTCCCCGCTGCTTCATGTCACCCAGCATCTGGTGGATTTCCACCCTTTTTGCCAGGGGTACCCTCGTTGCCGGTATTAATGCGATGGTACGCTCTATCCGTCTTTCCGTAGTCGCCTCCAGTAGCAGTGAAGATGTTCATAAACTCATGAATTAGTTCCTTAAGCTCCCTGAGCTGTCTCACCTCCAAATGTTTCCGGGCGTCGGATATAATCTTCCGGAGCTTATCTGATCCTTCACCTACTTCCAGGGCCTGCGCGTCTTTGTTGTCCACTGGCACGATATACGTAACTGGTTCACAAGTTGCAAGCTCGGTCCCGCTAGGTATCCTCTACTCCCGCGACGTTGAACTCAATATGCATACTGGCACGCAGCTTTGTGCCGGAACAAGTGACCTGGCCAGGTAGTCCTTGATCGGCGGTCCGGATTCCACGAGCATGCTGTCCCCTTGTATGGGTTCCTCTAACCATGCCATAACTATCATCTCACTGTTGGCTGGTATCATTTTGTCGCTGGCCAACGTTCATTGCTCTACTCGAGTTTGCATCCTTGGGCGTCAGAGGATTATCTCTTGTTTGCCGAGCCACAACACACATCGTCCCACGTCGACAGCCGCCTCGTATACCCGTAGCGCGTCTATTCTCAAGATCCTCATCCGTGACGGCGGCGACGAAGGCCCAGACTCGTAGGCGTCGTTGTCCCAGCGTCAATTGAAGTAGCGCCTCCTTCAGGACAGGGATGGTATCTCCTGAGGCCGTTCGCAGCAGAAGGGGTGGTTGGGTTCCCTCTCTGGCTGTCCCTCAGCGATTAAAGGCCTATCGATGGTTAATGGCACCCCCGTGTCTATCGTGACCTAGCACGGCCTGTCTCCTAGCCACCCGTCGGCGATCAAGCTATCGATTGCAAGTAATCATCTTCAATTATTGTAAATCTCTGTGATCAAGCTATCGTCGCTCCGCTCAGTGACCTCATTTAGTGTGAAACAAGGGGCGGTAATAACGGTGCTGACGAGCCTCTGCCCTTGTCGGTCCTTACTCGTTTCCCTTATCAGGGGCCGTCTCCATATGGCAGTTCCTCCGCAGGTGGCCACGCTCGCCGCAGTTCCAACAGGTGATCTTGTTGGTGCGTCGGCGTCTCGGTGGTGGCGTACGTCATTCTCCTGTAACGGGGTGGGTCTTTGGCGTGTCCTCGCTTCTCACGGCTCGTACTCTTGGTGACGGTACCACTGTTCCCTTCACTGCCTCCACCCTCAGGGCTAACGTCAGGGCCTCTCTGAGGTTATGCTCCGCGCTGAGCATCAGCTTTTGACGGATCTCAGCGTCGCAAAGCTCATCAATGAATGTATAGGCTGCTTCACGCTGAATGTGATCCTGAGGCAGCCCATCCAGAGCCTTGTGAGCTAGCTGCTCCACACTTTGCGCGAGTTCCTGAAGCATCTCATTAGCACACTGGGTCCCCTTCCTCAGCTGGACTCAGTAGGTGACTGTCAGCTGGTGGTCACCGTATCTGCTGTCGAACGCTCTAACAATATCCTCGTAGGTGGCACACGGCTGGAGGCTGTGTAGCACTTCCGCTGCTGTTCCTTGCAGTCCGGTGATTAGGTGCACGGCCCTTTCTTCTGATGTCCAATCGTTGTGCCCGCAGATGTTCTCGAATTGGGTCCGGAGGTCCTCCCCGATGTGGTCCCATCGAAGTGCGGGCGTTTTACCTTCCCGGCGCTGGAGTTACTGTCGCGGCTGGTGGTCCTAGCACGAGTCTCCATGGCTGTCACTCTCGTACGGAGGGCGCTTACTTCCTCTTCCAGGTCTCGAATCCCTGACTCCACTACCTGCTGTATTTCTTTGACCTGTTTTTCAACCCGTTCCTGCATAATGTCACTCTTTAATTTTCTTTCGAGAGAGTGCACTTCCTGTTCTAATTTACTTTGTCCACCCTTAAGTTCATTCAATTCCAGATTCAAGTTCGCTCTTGATTTCATCCTGTTTGGATGAGAGTTTGGTAAACTTATTGAGGAGAGCCTGAAACGGTTCGCTATCCATTTTACTATTCGCTAGAGATTGCTAGTTACAAAATTTCTGCTACCAGTCGATCCTGATTCTGACACCAATTGTGACGAGTTAGCGGGGTAGTAAGGTAAATTAACACTAGACTGGTAGCTTCTACACTAAAATTTATTAACTACTGCTAATTATCACGTACACATCGGTACACAGTCAGGATTCCCAACTACACACTTCTCTAGATCTCTTTCTTGACGCAGTTTTCTTTACCATCGATGCTATGACACTTTCTACTGTTCTCATTATAAAACAGTAATAAATCTCATTATAAACAGCATTATCAATCAATAACTACTGATCTGCATTTAGGGCAGTCGCCCAGGTGGCAGATTCATTATCTGTTGCTTTCCTAGCCTTGTCTTAAATGATTGCAAAGAAATTGGAAACTCAATGAACATCTCCCTTGGTAAGTTATTCCAGTCCCTCACTCCCCTTCGCATAAACAAATATTTCCCCAATTTGTCCTCTTGAATTCCAACTTTATCTTCATATTGTGATCTTTCCTACCTAAAGACACCATTCAAACTTATTCGAATACTGATGTCCTCCCACGCCATCTCTCCACTGATAGCTCGGAACATACCACTTAGTCGAGCAGCTCGTCCCTTTTCTCCCAAGTCTTCCCAGCCCAAACTTTGCTACATTTTTGTAACGCTACACTTTTGTAGGAAATTGCCCAAAACAAATCAAGCTGCTTTTCTTTGCATTTTTTCCAGTACTTGAATCAAGTAATCCTGGTGAGGGTTCCATACACTGGAACCATACTCTAGATGGGGTTTTACCACAGACTTATATACCCTCATAACCATGCACAGAGATCTGCATCCTCTATTTACAATCATATTTATGTGATTACCCCAATGAAGATCTTTCCGTATATTAATACCGGTACCTAGGTATTTACAATGATCCCCAAACGCAGTAATTAAAACTGAGAGGACTTTTCCTATTTGTGAAACTCACAATCTGACTTTTAATCCCATTTATCATCATACCATTGCTCACAATCTTGTAACTTATGTATTACCCTGTACAGAATAACATCATCTGCAAAAAAGCCTTATCTCTGATTCCACTTCTTTACACATATCACTGATATATATAAGAAAACATAAATGTCCAACAATACTGCCCTGGTGAATTCCCCTTTTATTTATTACAGGGACAGGTAAAGCTTCGCCTGCTCTAATTCTCAGAGTTCTGTTTTCTAGAACCATAGTCACCCATTCAATCACTCTTTTGTCAAGTCCAATTGCACTCATTTTTGCCAGTAGTCTCCCATGATCTACCCTATCAAATGCCTTAGACAGGTCAATCGTGATACAATCCAATTGACCTCCTGAATCCAGGATATCTTCTTCTTCTTGATGGTGTGGGCTGGACTCTGTGAATTTCGTCCAGTCACTATATTTATGGTATAAACTCAAGTGTCTTGGATATGAAATTTTCTTATATGCGTTTTATTTTGAATGTGAGATAGATAATATGTTATGGGACCAATTAATGTAAAAAAAAAATCACACGCTTTGTTATGATTCGCTTGTATTTATCTGTAGAGGTTGGAATAAATTTTACAGTGGAAACAAGAAGCATATTTTGACTATATGAAGGAGGGAATAGCTCACCTTTTATAAATGCAATTTGGACTCATCAATAAATTTATTTAATGTATCAATTAAAGTGGGAGTGAGGGTTGACAATAAATAGGAAACACTTGTAGGAAGGGGAATGGATAAATTTAGAAGGCGTTGCATAAATTGACGACGGGGAGAATAAAATTGTGGACACTGGAATAAAATGTGATTACTGTCACCATGTGGGTGGCCACACACGCAGGTAGAGAGGTTAGAAAAGTGGAAATGGTACTTGTATTGTGGTGTAAGTGCGTGGTTGAAACGAAGACGTATGATATCTGTGATATGCCTACGAGTGTATGATCCAAAAACACCGAAGGTTTATGAGGAATATGCGGCTGAATTTGATTTAAAAATTTGCCTTTTGTATGAGTGGAATATTGCCAATTCTCTTGCCACGAACTGTATGCTACATCGTAAAGTACAGGAAGGAAGTCAAGGGGAGGAAGGGCTACAAGAATTGGTGCTTTATTTTGAGTACTAGCTGCCTTAGCTGCAGAATCAGCTCGCTCATTTCCAAAAATACCGGAATGCCCTGGGATCCACACTACTGTTATGTACACGCCTGATTGTTCGAGTTGATACAATAAATATTTCACATTGTATAAATACCAATTATAAGAGAGTTTGGGAGAGGTTAATGCGTGAAGTATACTTTGAGCATCCGTATATATATTTGTTCGTTTATAATGCTAAGGCTGAACGTGAATAAGTGCTTGTCTAATTGCAAACAACTCTGCAGAAAATATAGAAAAATTATTTGGTAAATGGAAAGTTTCAATTATATTGAAATTGGGAATAAAGAATGCTGCTCCTACGCCTTTTTCGGACTTAGAACTGTCAGTATATATACTGACTTCGTTCTCAGATAAGGAAATTTTAATTTTTTTGGATTCGGAAAGACTATGAAGAACATTGTGTTCTAAAGGAGAAAGGTGAGTTGTAGAGGATATTAAGATCTTAGGTTGGAAAAGTAGGCTATTATAAGGGATAGAATACATAGGAAGTTTTGGCAAACGTAGAAATTTATCGCTGTGCGTGCACAACAGTTTGTATGCCTGATAGACAGCAGGGGTTCGTTCTCCTCTTGGGGGATGTTTCGTATAATATTTATGTAGAAGCTGTAATTTTGATATTAATGGTGACCGAGCCAAAGCAAATTTCTTTAGAAGGTATTTACCTGCTAAAGACTTTCTACGAATCCACAAAGGGTATTCACCTGTTTCTACAAGTAAGGCATTTGTAGGAGTAGTTTGTAATGCACCTATACATATTCGAAGCGCTTTGTATTGTATGGTATTGAGATGTGAAACTATGGAAGGTGCGGCCATATCTATAAAAAATGCACAATATTCGAATACAGAGCGAATTGTAGCACGATATCTGCTATAACTTGCTGGAATCCTACAAGTTGATCTTCAGTGGAATAACCTTTACTAAACCCAAACTGCCTTCTATCTTTTATTTTCTTCTCTCTGTTTTTCTGATCACAGTGTCGCCAGACTGACTCAAATTCCAACATGGCGGACACGGTAACCATTACAATATGAATATCTTTTTCAGCTGGACAATTCTCAGTCTTGTTTGATTGCATAGAAGCCATACTCTTCAGTGTCAATCGTCAAGAGGGAGAATGTGAAACATTTTAAATTGAACTTCAAAAATTCAATTCTTAATATTAATAAATTTAAAAATGGTAAGGAATGGTAACGGCCTGCTTCATCATAACAGAAGTAAAGAAATTAAGAAGGAGGTGAAGCTGGAAAGAATTAGTAAGGAGAAATTGAAGGAAACTACCAGGAAATTTAATCTAGCAAAGAAGTCTGCTAAGAATAACATGATGGCAAGCATAATTGACAGCAAAAAACTGTTAGTGAACAACAGAAGGGTATGTATAGGTACTGTACCATTACGCTATTCCGAAAGTAAAGTTCCAGTCAGATCAGAGTAAACCAACACCTCCTAGATAATAAGGCCTAACAACAGCGTAGTGACGTCACGCAACGGAGGCGATGGCAATGCAGAGAAACGCGGAACATAGTTAAACACAGACATGATTTTAATATTTTTTGCCAATGGAATAATTTATTTACTAACAAATAGCGTTTCAAATTTGAAGGATATTGAATTATACTGTCGTTATTACCGTATTTTAGTGACTCTGCCATTAAAGATAAACAGCAGACAGTTGTAAAACACGACAGCATTTTGCAATGTTAACTCACTTAGGCCGAATTGCTAACATCACAACAGAATGTTACAAACATATTTCAATTTAAATAGATATTACGTGATCTTAAAAGAAAACTAGCACGTATAATATAAGCATAGGCCTAACATCTAAGCTGATGTAGCATCACTGGCAGTATATGCACATGAGCCTACAATGTTTCCTCCCTTGGAGTTCATGTATGGTTTAATGAGAATTTCACCTACCATCGATGTTACTAATTTGTAATTCTGTTCGAAACCTTTATGTATTCCAGAAAGTACGTAAGTTTCTAACCTAATATTGGACTACCATTCGGACTGGAGCCTACTCTTTTAAAAGTATTGACATATTGTGGCAACATTAAATTGCTACTGTCTCATACATTTGTAAAAACCGCACGGCGCAACAGCCCTGAAGGGCTTGGCCTTGATCCTGCTCAGCCCGAAGGCCTGCAGATTACGAGGTGTCTTGGGTTCCGCAGGACGAATCCTTTTAGACGTTATTCTTTGCTTTCTAGACCTGGGCCGCTATCTCACCGTCAGATAGCTCGCAAATGTAAACACGCAGGCTGAGTGGACCTCAAACCAGCCCTCATATCTAGGTAAAAATCCCTGACTTGGCCTGGAATAGAACCGGGGCCTCCGGGTAAGAGGCAGGCATTATATCCCCTCACCACGGGGTCGGCCATAAATTTGTAAACACGAGGAGATATCAGACAAAAGGTTGAACAAATAACAAGAAAATCATACACATACTCCTTTATGAACTAAGAAATATTTTAACTATGGCTATTAAATTAACTGTTGGGACATCATCCCCGGTGTTCAATTCACCAACTAGGACTAGAATTAACTTATTTATTGAATCTTTCTACACATTGTTACACTCATTCCTTGTGATGCAGCTATGATGTTTTGTAACTAAAGAATATACCGCATTTGTATTAGTAATTTTGTCCACATATTCATTAGAAATATTTTTTACTTTAATAAAACCCGTTTAGAATAAAGGCCATGTCTTATAAGATGATTACATATGCCATGCAGTATGGTTGCCTTGATGTATCGACGTACAGAAAAATTACTTACTTTCCCTTCATCACAGTACAACAACCATCAGGTAACAACGTGTTTATTGTACTTTTCAGCTGTGTTGAAATTCTGTGTATGAGATATGTACTATCTTCAATGGCTCTCTTTATTGCTCCTTTCTATTCTACATTTTTGCCTGGTTCTTTTAACTACTCCTCTTCCAAGACCATGATTGTCAGAGACAGCAGTGGCTTATATCTTTTCCAACTGCCCATCATATTTATAGTTACATTCTGGCAGGATCAGTACAAGTTACTTCCCATAAAATATCACCGACTTTGAAATGTCTGTGGCATACCTGTAAAATAATGTATCACCGTGAGCGAAATTCGTGCATTTACAGAGTGAATCGGCCTACACCAGCAGCTCCTGTAGGTGGTATGTTTTAATGCGTATAATAATAATAATAATAATAATAATAATAATAATAATAATAATAATAATAATAATAATAATAATAATAATAATAATAATAATAATAATAATAATAATAATAATAATACCGTTGAAATAACGTATCCCATGATTGTGATCTAACATAACCTTATATCATTGAAGAGTAAATATGCCTACATATCACTAGCTGTTGCGTGTAGTTAAATACGTCATAGGCCTATACTCATTATGATTGTGTGAGAATGTAATAATAATAGTTACTCACCATTGAGTTATTAGTAAATCTGTAGTCTTGTCTTGGAATTGCACGTAAACATATCTGCCGCATAACCTCGTCTTTCGTAAACTTAATGCATGCACTTCGTTATCACTGCCGGAATTCTCCTTAAAGTTGAGTACGCAACACATCAGTACCATTACGTACAACGGTATTAACAATTGGCACCATTAAACGAATTAAAACTCTTCTAATTTCAGCGTTACATGGCCAAACTCATTGCTGTGTTATTACTGAAAAGGTTCAAGCTTGCCTCCCGATTTTGACGTCACAGTATATTCCCAGAACAGTTGTGAGGCCTTATATATCTAGGAGGTGTTGGTTGAAGAGAGCCAACACTGAGATTTTTAGACGGACATTTTCATCAGATAAACGCATCGAAGATTAGAGTCCCAATTAATCTTATAAGACTTCACGAAAAGAAGAGTATTGCAAAAAAAGAAAGAACACATCAGTGAGAATACGATAGTAATTTATTGTGAAGTAAGCTGAGAAATACATATAAAACGAATTATCTTCATATTAAGATTCAATAACCAACCTGCCGTAAAACGCTGACAGGATTGAGAAGAATAAATACTTGAGAAGCCACGATAACGAAATAACACTGTGAATTCCATTCAATAAACCAGCAGAATTCAGATATTAAAAGTTAATGCAGACATTTGACAAAGAAATTAGAGATATAAGAAAGAATCTTGAAAAGAAACATAATCTTGTTTAATTAGAAGGCTTTGAACATTTAACTATGTATCAGCTGACTGCAGATATGTTTTTGATTTGCATAAACGAGCAAGACGAGATGGCATATCTTTCAAAGATGGGACATGGACCGCTTGAAATGACCTGACCAGAGGCATGACCAGCCGAGACTGAGGAAGACAACTGGTTAGCCAGCTGTCAGCCACTAGAGATGGGTAGTTCGTGAACGAGCAGTTCAAATTGAACTAGTCGCTAAAGTGAGCTATTGAACTAGGTCACAATTACATTTGGCAGCAGTTCGAAATGAACTAAAGTTCCTGCCGACTGCTCGTTCTCTCGAACGTAAATAACAAACGAACGAGATTCCACGTTGCGACTGCAGCGCCTAATAGCGGCTGAATGTCGGGACTTGGTCTACAAGAGAATAAGAGATGGTACAATTCTGTATTACATCTTATTTTGTATATAGCGTTTACAACTACAGCCTGAGAAGAGGAAATAAAGGCGGAATCCACAAATTATGTTTGCTACATGCACAGAAACTCATATATTTTCTAAAGACCTGCAATACATATCGATGCTCTGCAGTCGTTACATTCCGTGAGTTGTGACTTATACGAACTGTAAAGAAACAGTTCGTAAAGAACTATTTTGTCTGCAGTTTAGGTTGTTCATTCCGTGAGTTGAGAAAAAATCGAACTGTAAAGATACAGTTCGTAAAGAACGTGTTTGCAGTTCAGGTCTTTCGCTTCAGTAGAGTAAACGAACTGTAATGACAATTCGTAAAGAACTATTTTGTTTGCAGTTTTGGTCATTCAACCTGTTTCCTAAATTATTTATTTTGGCTCATAAAATAAAATAATGCAGTACAATTAGCATGCGGATAGGTTTCCATAAAATCAAACAGTATGCTTATTTAAATACTTAGAAAAGTATATTAAGCTCACTTTGTAAGAGTTTTTAAAAATTACATACCGTGCAGACAACATTTACAAAATTAAGCCTAAGTATTAAAAATATGACTAGATTTATGATAAACATGGCAAAGAAATATTAAAACACATGCGTATAGTACAATTAATACGTTGGTATGTTTCTGTAAGATAAAACAGCATGCTTACTTCAGTATGTAGAACATAATATTATAAGACACTTTTTGGTACTTTTTATATAACAAAAAATTATAGTTTAAAAAATAAATCAAACATATAAAGCCCAAGTTTGCAAAATATGAATAAACTTAAGAAAATTTGATAAAGAAATATACAATATACACCTTATTTATTTAAAGTTAGGCGATTAGAAACTTCAATTATTTAAAAATATTCACAAGAAATAATTGAAATTACCGGAACCATTAATTTGGAGAATATTGACTGCATTCTAAAAGTTACCAATTATGGTGCAAAAATACAATTTGGGATGCCTTTGCTGTAGTAAGTCTATTTCTTTTCTCCGTGATTGTCTGCCCACCGAGCTCGATAGCTGTAGTCGCTTAAGTGCCGCTAGTATCCAGTATTCGGGAGATAGTAGGTTCGAACCCCACTGTCGGCAGCCCTGAAAATGGTTTTCCGTGGTTTCTCATTTTCAAACCAGGAAAATGCTGGGCTGTACCTTAATTAAGGCCACGGCCGCTTCCTTCCCACTCCTAGCCCTTTCCTGTCCCATCGTCTCCATAAGACCTATCTGTGTCGGTGCGACGTAAAGCAACTAGCAGGAATTATCTGCCCTATCTACGCACTGTCTTCTTTTTACAAGCTCGTACAAGCGGGGATAGACGGCTCTCCTTTCCCTCCACCACTTCCACGGATCTTCCCTTCTGTCCAGTAGAGGTTCCTGCAAGTATTTATTTAATTCAACAAGTCCTGCTGAAGTCGGGTTTTGAGGGGCGATCACTTCTTTTACCTCGCGGTCAAAATCTTCCCAAAGTGACGACGTGAGGCTAGAAGATGCAGGTCCTGCCACAGATAATGTAATGGCTGGCTCGTGATCCAGCCGCAGATTTACTGCACAAACTTTCTTCTTCAACGAATCGTTAGCTGCGGTGAATTTAGACACATTGCTGAAACCATACTTTTTGAATCTTGGATCCAGTATTGTCGCATGTGCAGTCAATTCGTTGTCTTCAACGTCCTTAAAACGCTTCAGCAACTGTTCTTTTAAAGTCTTTACCAAAGAAACTACTTCAACAGGAAATCTCTTATCCTGTTCGTACGCAATAAGTCTTCGGTTCATTGCTCGAACAAACAGTCACCTTAGCTCTGGATGCAGACTTTTCCGAGCGTACCTCAACTGTTATTTCTTCAAATATCTGAAGTACTTCAGTTGCATATTCCACTATATTCCACTCACGTTGGGTCAACACTTCCACAATGCTTTGTAAAATAGCTAATGTGGAAACTACAGCATCTTTTGCTTGAAAAATCCGCTTCAACATATAATGCGTAGAATTCCACCTCGTCACTACGTCTTGCTTCAGTTTGAGCTCGGGTAGTCCCATTTGTGTTTGGACAGACTGCAGTTTAGCGAGGGCATGCGAGCTCCTTTTGAAATACTCTACTATTGCCTTTACTTTTTGTATGACAACATTTATTTCACCACTGCGCAGCCCTGTCTGCACCACAAGGTTTACTGAGTGCGCGAAACATGACAAGTGCCGCCAGTTACATAACCTTATTGCAGCAACAATGTTACTGGCGTTGTCACTGACGACAGCAACAGCTTTATTCTCTAACCCCCACTCACGCACTGTCTCTTTCAAGCGCCCTGACAAATTTTCAGCAGTGTGTCCGTCCCGAAATTAAACACATCCTAATAAAACGGTACTCAACTGGCAATCAGCATTGATATAATGGGCTGTGACGGCCAAGAAACTTCGATTATTTATGGATGTCCAAGAATCGGTTGTAAGACAAACAGCTTGTACTTCTTCTAGGAGTTTCTGCAACTTTCCAACAATGCTGCGGTAATATTGTGGCAATAAACTGGTGGAAATAGTTTTTTCTAGTTGGGAGATTATATCCTGGGCACAGTAAATTTACAAAATCATTAAATTCGGGCTCCTCCATCATACTGAAATGATGGTAGCCTTTAACTACCAGTTTCATTAATTGTTCGTCGATTACTTTTGATTTTTGTACAGTAACCGTTTTTTTACTCTAATATAGTCACCCATACTTGTCTAAGTAGCATTTCCACTTGAGGAAGGCTTATCAGGAGGTCGCATTACGGTGATGTTGTCTGTAAGTACATCTGATGCTTCAGAACTAACTTGTTGTTGTGGGTATGGTTCATATCTTGAGGTACAAACGGTCGGGTGCTTTACTTTTATGTGTCTCTGTAAATTACCTAAGGAACCACAGACAATGCTTATAATTTGTGAACAATACACACACTTCGCTCTTTTACCCTCTTCCACTTCACTGAAATGGTTCCACACTTGGCTTCTTCTCCGTGGTGGCATGATTATAAATGTAATAATATCACTTTTATATACTCGCACAAACTCGGAAATACACCAACTAGTTGAACTAAATGAACTGTACGAACTTGTTTACGAAATGAACTATTATAAAATTGACAGCTGCACAAGCGCAAGAATAGTCGACCTGTGCATCAGTGTTGCCAACTCCAGCGACAGCGACAAGTCTCTTTAAAGTCATTTAGCGACAGAATTTCAAAGTTAGAGACAAACGACTTTTCTGGAGATTTTAGGAACAATTAGAGAGAATTCTGACGAATTATGATTTATGGTTTGATAAATTTGGTGAGTCAAGTAGGTTAGCTAACGCTATGAAAAATACAAGTGGTAAAGTCGCATTCTGATTGACTGCCGGCGTCTTTTAACTATTTTTATTATAAACTTAATTATCATATTTTGTTATGAGAAATCGTTTCGTATGGCAATTATTGCACCCAACTCTAACTGAGCATAGAGTCATTTTTCTTTTATTACGAATAGCGCCTGGGGCAGTCAAAGTCGAACTTTTTCAAATAGCCAAATTACTGAAAAACGATTATGACAAATGTGTTATAGATGACTTAGCAGAGAAGACTAGACATTATGTCCTAAGATTGCAGCCTTATCACTGCGAGTTGAATCCCATAGAACCAGATTGGGGCCTTGTTAAAGGTTAGGTAGGAACACACACACAACTTTTAGGTTAAGGGACTTGCATGCCTTAGCTAACGGACTTGCTTATTTAACAGCTGAGAAAATGCACCGCAGGCGTATTTCAGTCATGTGGTGAAGGGAAAGGAAAACTGTGGGAGTTAGACGGGATTACGGACTCTGTGATGACCGGTAAATGAAAATGCATCATCATCAAGTGAAGGCGACGACTCTTACACGGATATGGAGGGAATCGAGCCACTGCTAGAAGACGACTAATGAGGCTGCGTAAGTTATGTACAAATTACTTTGATTGCATTGTTTATTTATGAGTCATATCTGTCTGTCTATTCTTGTAAGTTACGGTAGTAAAATTGGTAAATATCAGCGTATACACGGCCCGGTGCGGATCGTGTGCAACCTTCGTCGCCTGATTTGAGGGAGCTGTAAAAGTAAGATTTTCTTTTTGCTAGGCACGTGAATATATTTTTTTAAATTATTGCATATCATACAAATAAACTGTAACTGGATTATGGGGGTTAATTCGAATTACCGACTTTAAATTTAGAATTTGCTGAAGTTTGTCTAACATTAATTGGTGACCCTGTTGTGCAACTATCTGGCGAGAAAGCTAGGAAATGGAGAAATAAGAATATGCCGGCATGGTTGTTGGAAAAATCGTGATGGACATGTTCATCTTATTATGTGCATTGAAAGCCATCGATGTGTATTGTGAAATAACAATTATGTATTTAGACCTAATCAGTGATTTCGTGTTAAATTTTAACTGCTGTATATCTAAAGATGCACAGTCGAACAAATTATATACATGACACAGCATAAGCCCAAAAGCCTATAATTATCATGTCTACATATACATGCGCATGCGCGAAGTTGGAGGAAATGGAGATGTGAACTAGTGAACCAAACGAACTAGTTTTTCGAACTGTCCCTGGCAGTAAACTAGTTCACATTGTCCTGATCGCAAGAAAGAACTATTTTTCCCATCACTACCAGCCATAGGAGCCATTTCCACCAGCGGAGAACGAAACAAACCTAGGCCAGTCCAGAAGCAGAGGAAGGAAGATAAGTTTCTTGTACAAATTTACGTAGTTTGATGGAGAATAATTTTATTAGGTTGTAGATAGTCGAAATATAGTTGTAGGACAGTTTTTGATCTTCAGAATCAACGTTTTAACACGTTAGATTCTCACAAGTGACTTCATGAGAATTCAATTTAAAAGGTAGTACATAGTCATCTATGGATACATGCAGATTCCAATAGAAAAGAGAGCATAATGCCTTAAGTAATGTTATGCCATAGCTAAAAACAAAGTTCATGTCAGAAGAAAATGCTATAAAATCATTTAGGGTCCAAGCGACAGTTTTCAGATGAATGTAGGGAACATACTCAGAGTATGCAAATATGTATTACAGTGATATTATAAGATAGGTTATGAGTTAGTGGAATGTAAACAAGTAAGATGAATGTTATGACAGGTTAAGAAGATATTGATCCAGTGTTAAAGATTACTTGTGCGTTGAGGGAATGTGTTATTAGGAAGAAATAAGAAGAAATATGAGTTGAAATAGATGTTTTATAAAAATACGAAGTTGATATATGTAAGAAGAAATGAAAGACGATTTAAATAAGAGTATATTCTACATCGAGACTGAAAGAAGAAAGGGAAAATTTAATGTAAGGAAGATAAATATCAACGCAAGCTAGGATCACATGTGTTATTAATCGAGCAACATGATATTTCTGTTACTAGCCCAAGGAAGGCTTGGAAGTGGAGGTCTCGCCCATACATGCTAGAGAGGCATCCATGGTTCCTCCACATGGGTGATCCGGTGGTTCCGGTGAAATGGGGCTGGTGATTGAGGTGAAGGCTCACTGCAGGGTGCTAGAACCAACACATCACTTTGCTCTACGTAGCCTGGACGAGCAGCGGGTTGGGAAAGGGGCGATCCCAACCCAGGGGGAAAGTCATGGCTGTGAACTCAGTCATGATAATGCCAAG
Organism: Anabrus simplex; assembly: GCF_040414725.1. Classification (NCBI taxonomy): domain Eukaryota; kingdom Metazoa; phylum Arthropoda; class Insecta; order Orthoptera; family Tettigoniidae; genus Anabrus; species Anabrus simplex. The sequence continues at coordinate 1,564,404,696 of NC_090265.1, forward strand.
TGGAGACCACGTGAGTAGGTCTACTGAAGGGGGAACAAAACTGGCTAGGTTCGGACCTGGGGCGCACCGCTGGATGGACGACTGAGGAGCGTGGTCTCTGCTACGGAGAGCTTGAGTTGCAGGAGGACAGTGTCTAGCTCTTTGCCTCACCACGGATGGTGAGAAAGACGCTCAGGGCCCTAGAAGGGGGAAAACTGTATGATTGATAGAAATATGGATGCTTATAAAGAAACAATTTCAAAAACTTCGACATCAAGGGAAGTCATGGAAGCTCCAGTAGAGCAGATCCGGGAGCAAGCCCAAAATAAAAAAAATGGAGACAGAAGTCCCAATTGGACAGGCTGTCGCCGACTAAAAGTAAGAAATGGCAACAGAAGCTCCAGTAGAGCAGACTGCTGCCACAAGCAAACCAGGAACGTCCGTAGAGACAGAACTGAAGATTTTTGCATCGAAAATCAGCAGATTTCATATTGACAGGCCACCTCGCAACAGTGCATATTACAAGGAAAGGAAGAGAGCGAGGAAGGAAGCCAAAATAGCGGCTGGAACTTGGACGGAGATGAAGCCAAGGAACAGGGATCGGCGAAAGACTATCTTTTCGACAATGCCCAAAAGGCCAAGGTCGGGGGATTGTACGCCATCAATTCGGCTACAAAACTGCCCGCCAAGAAACAGAAAGAAGAGATGGTCAGGTCCTTTTCGGAAAGACTAATTTCAATTCTGGTAGCAATAATACCTAAAACCTTTCCAGATGAGAACTGAAGGAAGAAGATGTGCAGGAACTTTTATCTGTTCTGATAGAGCAAATTAAACGGCTTTACATAAAATCAGCTTCATGGTCCGTATCGCACTTTAACAGATTCACAACTATTCTTTTATTTTCCACCTTGTCGATACATCAATTGCTTAAGGCAACTTATTGGTTAAAAGTGGTACATGTTTTGTATATTATTAACATCTTCAGCCACACAACCCTGTTTAGATGAAAAATTCATATATTGACAAAATATCAATGCTTGAGTGGAAGTGTCGGGCGGATGCCTTCCAGGCTTCCACGAGTCTCCAAGGCTGGAAAGTGGAGCAATGGTACTGACCTGTGCAAATCCAGAAACTAAAAGCTGACTGGAACAGACAGTGGCCAATTGCAACCCTTGGAAAGGAGAGAATTTGGAGGTGGCAGAAACCAAGATGGTGCTGAATACTACAAAGGTCATCACCAAGTTTCCTCGTTCATTTGACAAGATGAAATTTGATGATGTGATTGTCAGGATACATCAACATGACACCAAACTTCCGGCGAAAGAGTGGAGAGTGCTGAATGCAACAACTCTGATGACACAGGAAGGACAATTGTTTTGGCCCTTTATGAAAGAGATTTTGAAGAGCTCAAGAAGAGAGGCCTTAAGGCCAAGCTTGGACTTGGGCAGATCAAATTTCAAGTAATTAAGGGAGAAACAAAACCCAGCGTCTGCAACGATGGTACTGAAAGTCCTACAGGCCAAACTACAACATAAAAAATCAGCCGTTGCCAATTACGTTAGGAAGTTCAAGTCCGAGGCTTGCGATGTGGCTCTATACAAGAGCCATAGGTAGTTAAGGGCAGAGTAGCAGGACTGGCGGAATCTGGAGGTAAGCTAATGTACAATACTACGTCGAATATGCCTAGAACATATTTACTTGTGAGCAGAAAACTAAAATGGCTTCTGTTGCAGGAACATTGTTCATAGGACTTAGTTGCGACCAAGATAAAACTTGGAAATTGGGAAGGTCCCAGAGAAATAACCATAGGATCTGCATACCTCCCATATGACTCAACTAATCTGCCCCCCATCAGGAAAAGTTGAGAACCTAATTTGCAACGCAAAGAGGAAAGGCGTACACTTAGTCTTTGGAGCAGATACAAATTCACACCACACGGCATGGAGAGAACGAACTGCAATGCAACAGGTGAGTCTTTACTAGAGTTTATTATTGGAAATGACTTGATGATACTAAACTTAGGAAACAATCCTACATTTATACACTGACTGACAGAGCAAATGCAACACCAAGGAGGAGTGGTTCGAAAGGGATGAAAGTTGGGGAAAAAACAGAGTCGGTACGGAAGAATAATTGATGTTTATTTCAAACCGGTATGCAGGTTACACAATGCGCACGGCATCGACTCAGTAGGATGTAGAACCACCGCGAGCGACGATGCACGCAGAAACACGTCGAGGTACAGAGTCAATAAGAGTGCGGATGGTGTCCTGAGGGATGGTTCTCCATTCTCTGTCAACCATTTGCCACAGTTGGTCGTCCGTACGAGGCTGGGGCAGAGTTTGCAAACGGCGTCCAATGAGATCCCCCACGTGTTCGATTGGTGAGAGATCCGGAGAGTACGCTGGCCACGGAAGCATCTGTACACCTCGTAGAGCCTGTTGGGAGATGCGAGCAGTGTGTGGGCGGGCATTATCCTGCTGAAACAGAGCATTGGGCAGCCCCTGAAGGTACGGGAGTGCCACCGGCCGCAGCACATGCTGCACGTAGCGGTGGGCATTTAACGTGCCTTGAATACGCACTAGAGGTGACGTGGAATCATACGCAATAGCGCCCCAAACCATGATGCCGCGTTGTCTAGCGGTAGGGCGCTCCACAGTTACTGCCGGATTTGACCTTTCTCCACGCCGACGCCACACTCGTCTGCGGTGACTATCACTGACAGAACAGAAGCGTGACTCATCGGTGAACACGACGTTCCGCCATTCCCTCATCCAAGTCGCTCTAGCCCGGCACCATGCCAGGCGTGCACGTCTATGCTGTGGAGTCAATGGTAGTCTTCTGAGCGGACGCCGGGAGTGCAGGCCTCCTTCAACCAATCGACGGGAAATTGTTCTGGTCGATATTGGAACAGCCAGGGTGTCTTGCACATGCTGAAGAATGGCGGTTGACGTGGCGTGCGGGGCTGCCACCGCTTGGCGGCGGATGCGCCGATCCTCGCGTGCTGACGTCACTCGGGCTGCGCCTGGACCCCTCGCACGTGCCACATGTCCCTGCGCCAACCATCTTCGCCACAGGCGCTGCACCGTGGACACATCCCTATGGGTATCGGCTGCGATTTGACGAAGCGACCAACCTGCCCTTCTCAGCCCGATCACCATACCCCTCGTAAAGTCGTCTGCCTGCTGGAAATGCCTCCGTTGACGGCGGCCTGGCATTCTTAGCTATACACGTGTCCTGTGGCACACGACAACACGTTCTACAATGACTGTCGGCTGAGAAATCACGGTACGAAGTGGGCCATTCGCCAACGCCGTGTCCCATTTATCGTTCGCTACGTGCGCAGCACAGCGGCGCATTTCACATCATGAGCATACCTCAGTGACGTCAGTCTACCCTGCAATTGGCATAAAGTTCTGACCACTCCTTCTTGGTGTTGCATTTGCTCTGTCAGTCAGTGTAAATAAAAATCGTAGAGAGGTAATAGACATTACACTAAGCACTACGTATATTACAAAATTTAATAAAGACTGGAAGGTGCTGGAGGAACCATCATTGGCAGACCACCAGCACATACAATTTGCAACAGATGCGAGACTATGTGGGATTGTGAGGTACAGAGGCCCAAAAAGAACTAATTGGGATAGATGCAGAGAAGTTCTAGGGAAGGCTGTACAAAAAAATCCAACTAACATGAGAGGACAGAAAGAATTGGATGAGGCGGTAGAACTATCAGAAGAGGCCATTATAGACTCATTCCATGACAACTGTCCTCTCAAAGAAAAGAAAAACAAAAATGTAAGTTTGTGGAACAACAAACTAGCCAAAATGAAAAAAGAGGTTAGGATGTTGTATAGAATATCATCTAGAAATGGTATGTGGGACGTATATCATAGGAAACCCACTAAGTATAACCTAGAGGTACGGAAAGCGAATAGAAAATCTTGGAGACTGTTCTGTGAGAAAGTGGAAACACACACTGAAACAGCAAGGCTCCAAAAGGTTTTGAAAGCAACCCATATAAATCAGGTGGGCACACTGGAGAAACCAAGTGGGTCATTTACTCAGGCGGGGAAGGACACGTTGGAAATGCTAATGACGTGTCACTTTCCTGAGGCTGAGGAGATGACAGAAGAAGAAACGGTTGGAACAGAGATCGGAGCTTGAAGAGCAGACTGGGACTGTGCAAACAGAATAACAAAACACAACCATGTAAAATGGGCAATCGACATGTTTCATCCTATAAAGGCTCCAGGGCCAGATGAGATACTTCCGATACTCCTACAAGAAGTATAGGAGATACTCGTCAATGCCCTGACGGACCTTTTCAGAGCTAGTCTAGCTTTAGGGTACATGCCGAAATCATGGTCTGAAGCTAAAGCAGTATTCGTACCTAAGCCTGAAAAGGCAAACTATTCCCAAGCCAAAGCATGCAGACCATTGTTTAACCTCCCTCATGCTGAATTCAATGAAGAAAGTTCTGGATAAGTATATAAGAAGAACGGTGCAACTGAACTCAACGTTACATGAAAATCAGTTTGCATATAGACCTGGCAGATCCACTGAAGTAGCACTCCACCAGTTGGTTTGTAAATTAGAGGAAAGCCTAGAATATAAAAAAATTGCACTGGCAGCATTTCTAGATATAGAAGGAGCCTTCAGCAATACAAACTATGACTCTATGATCAAAGAATTGAAAAAGAGCAAGGTGAGTAAAACCGCCGTCAAATGGATTAAATCCATGTTGCACAGAAGGAAGATAAAAGTAACCCTGTTTGAAGAAACGCTGACGGTTGGGGCCACCCGATGTTGTGCTCAGGGAGGAGTTCTTTTGCCTCTGCTGTGGAAACTCGTGATGAACAAAATCATATCTACGCTCAACGAACAGGTTTTCTATACACTAGGATATACAGATGATTTAGTGATTGTGGTACGAGGTAAGGTGATGAGTGTTATCTAGGACCTCATGCAAAGATCACTTAATCTTGTAGAGAACTGGTGTCGGGAAGAACAACTATCAGTCAACCCGAACATGATAACTCTGGTCCCTTTTACAAGAAGGGGAAAATTAGGTGGAAAGAGATCACTGAAGCTCTCTGGGCATGATATATATATATGGAAGAATAGGCACTGCACCTAGGTGTAGTATTAGATAAAAATCTAACCTGGAATCCACATATAGAAAGGAACATAACCCGGGCCAAGAACTTGCTGTGTGCATGTAAAAGAGGCGTTGGGAAGACATGAGGCCTAAGACCATCAATGGTAATGTGGATATACACAATGATCGTTGGACCATTAATGACCTCTGCTGTAATCATCTGGTGGCAGAAAGTAATTCAAGGAAAAGACGGCATTAGATTGGATAGCCTACAGAGAATGGCATGCATAGCCAAAACCAGGGCTATGAGAACTATGCCGGCAGAAGCCTTGAATAATTTACTAGACCTCCCATCACAATGCAATTTCATAAAAGGAGAGGCTAGAATGAGTTCACATAGACTGGCACAATTACAGTGCTCGAATGCACAAATACCCAATCTGGGGCACTGTAAAATTAACAGAATAATAACAGAGGAAGTTTAGCACATGCTTTCTGATCATATGATACCAAAGTACAACTTTGAAAAACCATTTGAGATCCAGATAATTTAAGAAGGAGACTAAGATATCGACCAATGGAATACTGAAAAATATGATATAGCATGGTGGACTGATGACTCAAAGACTGTGGATGGCACAGGAGGAGGGATCAATGGGGGAAGACCTGAGAGATCAATCCAGATGAGCCTGGGAAGACACACTACAGTCTTTCAAGTTGAAATGATAGCTATCGCAACATGCCTTGAAGAAAATCTGAAAATGAACTATAGGAATAAGAACATTTTAATTTTTACGGACAGCCAAGCGGCCATTAAGGCACTAGAGGTAGTCCGGATAATATTCAGAATTGTCTGGTATTGCCACTCACTTCTCCTGAAGCTCTCAAAGTAGAACATTGTCAAAATAATATGGGTACCACGGCATGCAGGTATAGAAGGAAATGAAAAGGCAGATAAACTGCAAAGGAAAGGGGCAGAAACACATTGTGTGGGCCTAGAACCTGTATGCGGTATTTCCAAGCCCGACACTACATAGAAAAATGGGTCCAATAGAAACAAATGGAGAACTGTAAAATTACTCCAGGATGCAGGCTTGCAAAGGAACTGATAAAAGGACCAAACAACGTGCATACTAAAGAACTGTTGAAACTCAGCAGAGAAAATATAAGATGGGTAGTAGGACTGTTGATAGGACACTGCCATCTGAAGAAAACACCTACACAGAATTGGAATAATAAGAGACAACATATGTAGGAAATGCAATGAAGCAGAGGAATCAGCTGAATACATACTTTTCGAATGTGAGGCGCTGGGTAGAATCAAACTCTCCACTCTAGTACGGTACTACCAGGTGAAGAGAGAGAAAAAGTCCAATAAGACCCTATAAGAATAACCTGCAGCTTTGTGAAGAGAGCAGGTATATCTAGATGGGAATGAAGGAAAAACATGGTAGCAAATGATCTTAGAGATTGACGCTAATTAAGAACTAATTATTAGAGGCCCCATGAAGAAAAGAATAATAATAATGATATGAGAGGTCACATACTGCTATAATGGCAACATACACTAACATAATATAAGATAGGATAATAGGTCATGATCATCAAATAATATCCCTACTATGAATAAATATTAGTTATACTTGGACATGAAAGTAGAACTTCTTGCATTCATTCAAGTTGATATTGGCATAATTTGAGTAATAGGAGAGGATCATTGATGTTGAATGTGAGAACGTATATGGGTTAATATTATTTTATGTCTTTGTAAATAAATGTTTCTTAACTGAAAGTGATATATGCGAGATTCTGTGATTCTGTGATTACATGAACTTAGATAGGAATGTGAATTTGAAGCATAATCTTGAATAATAAGGTAGTTTTTAGTTATTGACAGCTAACTTTTGGCTGAGGCGAAGAAGAAACTTGTGGGAGTTCCGAAGGCTTGAGAGAACCATAAAAGAATTCATGAGATAATGCATTAGTCAGGCTAGAATTCAGGAGTTGTGTGCAGATGTAAAGCTATCAAAAATTAATGTTATTGAGCTGTTATATGAAAAAGTTAGAGCATTACAAATGACAACGTATGTTAATTGAAAGGAAAAGTGAAAATTACAGAGGCATTACCCTCTTATCACACGGCCTTAAAATTATGGAGAAAATCATTGAACCCAGAGTAAGGGATATACTAGAGCCTATCTTAGAAGAGGAACAACATGGCTTTAGGACTGGAAGAAGCACAACAGATCTGATATTTGCTTTGAGGATTTTGGCAGAGAAACACTGGAAAAGAGGAAAAGACCTAATTATTGTGTTTATGGACCTTGAAAAGGCGTATGATAATGTTCCTGGATCAACTATTTGTAAAAGTCTTAGAAAACTTGGTGTACCGGAGTACCTTATTAGGAAGATCCAAATGCTATATACTAATTGTAAAAGCTGTGTCAGAATTGGAGATGGTCACTCTGAATGGTTCAATACAACCAAAGGAGTACAACAGGGAAATGCCTCATCGCCTCTTCTATTCATAGCAGTTATGGATACCATTGTAAAGGAACTGAAAGGAAAAGGTAATAAAGATCATCAGGCTCTGGTGTTTGTAGACGATGTGGCAATATGGGATGAATCAGAGAAGGGAGTGCAAAATAATCTGAATGGATGGTGTAAGAAGTTTGATGATTATGGAATGAAACTGAACCCATCAAAAACAGTAGCATTGAAAATCAGCAGACATAATACAGAATGCAACATAAAAATACAGGACCACCAAGTTGAAGTAGTACACCAATTCAGTTATTAGGAAGCGTAATGGCTAGTAATAACAGAGCTGAGACAGAAATAACAAACAAAATAACCAAAGGCTCTAAATTTTAGAGTATCGTTAGACACCTACTATGGGATGAGAAGGTCCCACAAAGAATAAAAATGGCCCTGTACAAGTCATATTTCATTCCCATCATTACATATTCTCTGGAAACCTGCACACTAACATCAAAGGATTGTAGTAGGATTCAAGCCTGTGAAATGAAATTTCTTAGAACTGTCCTCCAAAAGACACGACTTGATCACGTGAAAAATGATGAGATCCGATCTAACCTAGGTCTAAATGAATCGATGGAGGAAAGACATAGGTCATCTAGACTTAAATGGTTTGGGCATATTAAACGAATGAATAGCACAAGGTTACCGTGTGATTATTTGGAAAAGAGAATAACAGGTACAAGACCAGCTGGAAGACCAAGAAGAAGATGGTTGGACCAACTGAGGGAAGACGTGGAGAGAAGAGGATGGAATTGGGAATCTGTATTAGACAACGAAATGTTTTTGAATAGGCAACTTTGGAAGACGCTCGTTTTCAAATATCCTACCCGGCTCGCTGGAAGGACAAACCGATGATAATGATGATGATGTTAATTGAAAGGAATGTGATTTCATTGCAACCAGATTTTCCATAAGGAGATTATAATTATTTAGAATGTCATTTAACTTAAGGAATGTTGTAAATAAAATTTTAGTTAATTTCAGTAGTGATGAAGTGAAGCATAACAGACAAAATGTGATCATTATAAAAATGAATTCATCAATCCAAAGACACGGATCAATCAATTTCAGATTTTAATCATATTGTTACCTTTTTCTATTCCAAGATTCAGATACATTTTACTTAACAAATAATGGTAGTTAGAAATGACTCGAGGTCTTATTTATAGATGCTTGCTATACTTTAAGGTATCTTAAACTTAAGGTAATAAGTTGTTGGATGATCATGTCGACTCATTAATGCGTAGGATGGAGACGCCCATCAAATCCTCAGGTACTTAGATAATTATACTCGGCGTATCAACTTTACTTTGACCCCACGTAGAAAAAACTTACGCATTCAAATACCCTGAGAAGCCGGTTGGGATTCCTTTTACGTACACCGACCTGGACGCGGGAAAGGCGTAGTACTTTAAGGCAGAAACAGGTTCCAAGAAGGACATTCCAGGAATCATTAATGAACAAGGGGAGTTGCATACACACGGATCTACAGAAGACTTACGTATTCAGTCAGCTGTGTGTAATAATTTTTGTTGAAAATTGTTTATGGGAACAAGGACACTTAAAATAAGATACAAAAGTTGAAAACTAGTAAAGCAGCTGGAATTGATAAGATTTCTGGGGATTTACTAAAGGTAAAGGGTTGAGATATAGTACCACATCTGAACTACTTATTTGATTACTGTTTGCATAAAGGAGATATATCAAACGAGTGGAGAGTAGCTATAGTATCCTCTGTGTATAAAGAAAACAGTGATATATATATAAAACTGAAAATTACAAGCCAGTCAGTTTTACCTGTGTTGCATGTAAGCTTTGGGAAAGCATTCTTTCTGATTATATGTTAGAAATGTTTGAAACATTACTAATTGTTCAGTTTGAATTTAGGAAAAGTTATTCCACTGAAGCTCAACTTGTAGGATTCCAGCAAGATATAGCAGATATTTTAGATTCAAGAGGTCAAATGGTTTGTATCGCAATTGACCTATCAAAGGCGTTTGATAGAGTTAATCATCGGAGACTACTGGCAAAAATGAGTGCAATTTGAATGGACCAATGGGTGACTGAATGAGTGGATATAATTCTCGAAAACTGAACTCAGAGAATTAAAGTAAGTGAAGCAATATCTGATCCTGTAATCATTAATATGGTAGTTCCTCAAGGCCGTATTATATATAAATGATATGAGTAAAGGAATGGAACTGAGGATAAATAAATACATTGTGGCAAAAATCCGTTTTGCTTTCTTTTACCAGCTGAAGATGCCAAAAATAGGGGCGAAGCATGTCCTGCTTTATTAATTTTATTATGTACTAGCAAATGTATTATGTACTATTATGTACTAGCAGATTGGTAATGAAACAATGTAGATGGTAATAGCATTGTATCAAAATTGTGAAAGCTGTGTTTGAACCGAAGTGGGTCAAACTTAATGGTTCAGAGTTGAGACGAGCTTATGACAGGGATGTGTATTATCTGCCTTACTCTTCGTTATCATCATGGATAGAATTCTACATAATATCAAGGAGAAGAAAATGGGCGAGCAAGTTACGTCTATGCTCTTTGCTGATGACATTGTAGTTTGGGGTGCTAATGAAGAGGAAGTACAGAGACAAGTGGATTTATGGATTGAGGATATAAGAAATTTTGAAATGAAGATTAGTACTGCAAAAAGAAAGACTTTGATCATGATATTAGGTAACAGGAAATCCAGGGGAGTGATAAAAATCGGAAATGAACCTCTTGAATTATTGAAAATTTTTTTATGTTTGGGCAGCGTGATGTCACAAGATGGACATTTGGATCGAGAAATTGATTTTTAAGAGTACAGCAGTCTGCAATTTCTACCAGTGAGTGAGAGATGTGCCAATGAAGTACAAGAATGTTTTATATTCGTCCTATTTTACACCCATACTGACCTGGACGTTGACTAAGCGGAACCAAAGTAAGATACAAGCTGATGAAAAGAGGTTCTTGAGGAGCATACAGGGAAAGACAAGATGAGATAGAATACGAAATGAGGGAATAAGGAGAAGTGTGGGAGTGTGTAAATTTCAAGAAGGGATTGATATAGCAAAGCTAAAATGGCTTGGACACATGATGAGAGTGCCAGGAGACAGATTACCAAGAGAACATTCATGGATACGGTGACTGGAAAGAGACCTAGGGGACGTCCTAGAATGAGATGGAGGAGCTATGTTGTGGACTGTATTGCAAATAGAGGAGTCGATAGCAATAAAATACTAGAAGATGAATGTTGGAAAGATCGAGTAAGGTGGAGGGCTGTGGTACACTACCCTACCAAGAGAGAATCTAGAAAAGGGAGTGGAAGAAGAAGAAGAAGAAGAAGAAGAAGAAGCAGAAGACTAGCAAATGTACCCGTGCTTCGATACGGTATTCTACATTGTATACGGATATCGAAGTAAATTACTGTACATGCAGTGATGGTGGTGGTGGTGATTTTTGTTTTAAGAGGAAGTACAACTAGGTAATCATCCTCTCTGAACAAATTAGTGGAAAATATATTGAAGAAATGTATTCAATGAAGAAAATTGGAAAAACAGTACAAAATAAAACAAAAATTACTGAATTAGGCCAAAAATTACCTGTAAATCAAAAGGGAATGTGCGTTCCCTGAGTAAGAGTACACTTGTAATTTACGTACCCTTGAATAATCCACCATCGCAAATAAATTGGATGATGAGATCAACAGTAGTCACGTCATTTCCTACTATGCATTCGAGTGTTTCCTGAAGGTCAAGGCTTCGTCTTAGACCAGAGAAATCGGCGCACTCTGTGTGGATGTGGCACTTTTGGTGGGGGGGGGGGGAGTCTTCCCTCTTTAGGAGATAAGAGTGCGTAGATCGTAAGTGACCTATCCTCAACCTACACAATACTATGGCCTCTCTTCGTGAAGGCTGGAAAGAGGACCGCCACACGGTGTTTGTCTTCTTAATTGCTCTCAGCTTGTTGGGAGTTCAGATAGCTAGCCACTCTGATTCCCAGGACGCCAATATAGTTTGACGTAGCTGAGAACAAATATCTTTAGCAGGCACACTGATACGTCTTCGAGGTAAAAGTACTTCTTCCTTTGCAGCTTCATCCGCAAGTTCGTTTCCCGCAATCCCAACGTGGCTTGGAAGCCACGCGAAAGTGATTGTGGTGCCAGCATCAGTTAAATTGGCCAAAAGGTCATGAATCTCATGAACCAGTGGGTGTTACGAGAAAAAGTTTTCAATAGACTGCAGAGAGCTAAACGAATCGGTACATATAAGAATATGGCTTCTTTCTTAACCCAGTGCAAACTGCAGAGCTTCTAAGATGGCGTAAAACTTCACAGTATACACGCTACATACACTACGAAACGAGATCTTCGTCATTATGTTATCGGTGACAAAAGAGCAATCAAAATTATCTCTGATTTTAGAATCAATCGAAGATACGTCTCGCGGCCTGGTTTTGGTGAACGAAGTCCTGGAAATACTTCCGATATACGGAAGAATCCGTGTTCCCGTTGGGTTCACGGAGTAGATCTAGACTTATTTCCGGTCGCAGGATTATCCACGGAGGTACCTCGCTAAGAGGTTGTTCAAGACAACCACCAATATCTATGTTTAAATCACGACACAAGTTGTCAATTCGAAATCCGACCGGCCGTGTGGCATTCGGCCGGTCTTGGTACCTCTGATGGTACTGGGTACTAAAGATGCATTGATAGCTTGGATGTAGCGGCATTTAACTAATTTTGGCACCGTACGTGAGGAGTAACTGCTGCCTCCTTATCCGTAAAGTTTGAACTCCCGCTTCAGCGAGTAGGCTGGGAATGGGGCTAGTACGGAAAGCTTCTGCTGCCAGCCTAACTCCACTATGGTGAAAACTGTCTAAAAGACTCAGCCTAGATTTTGATGCTGAGCCATAAGCCGCACTTCCATAGTCAATTCGAGAGAGGACCGTTGCAGCACCGCACGACCTGCCTGCCACGAAGTGCCGCTGATAAACTTAAGCATGTTAAGTCTCTTCATGCAGGCAACCTTCAGCTGATGGATGTGGGGCTGCCACGTTAGTCTCTTATCAAAATGGAGTCCCAGGAATCTGCAGGTGTCTACCAGTGGTAATACACTGTTTCGCAAACGGAGCTCTGGTTCATGATGCACAAGCCGACGTCAACAGAAGTGTACAACTGAGGTTTTCACTGAGGTTTTCGCCGCTGAAAATCGAAAACCATGTTGCAGGGCCCATCTGTTGACTCGGTTAATAGCTTGCTGTAGCTGTCTCTCAGCAAATGCCATCCTTTCGTGGCTGTAATGTAGAGCTAAATCATCTACGTACAGCGATGGAATGACTGCGGGCCCAGCAGCGGCAACTATGCCGTTGATGGTGATTGCGAACAGTGTGACACTCAGTACAGATCCCTGACGTACTTCCATTCTTCTGAACGTAATATTGAGAAAAAGTATTCCCTACTTGCACTCGAAAGTGCTGGAGGGACATGAAGTTCTCAATAAACGTTGGCAAATTTCCCCGAAATCCCCACTGGTGAAGTGTGTAGAGAATCCCATATCGCCAGGTAGTATTGAAAGCTTTCTCTCGGTCAAAAACAAGGCCACTAGGTGTTCCTTGCGGAGAAAGGGCTCCTGAATGGCGATTTCCAGTCTGACCAGGTGATCAGTGGCAGACCGATGAGAGCGAAACCCACACTGGTAGGTTAACTGATGGGTTAAGCATCCTTTCAAATAGCTTACAAAGGCCATTTGTAAGGCATATTGGCCTATGACTACCCAGAAGTTTTGAATCTTTACCTGGCTGGGGAACTGGTATCAGAATTTCCTCATGCCATTGAGATGAAAATACACCTTCACTCCATATTATGTTAAATATTGTGAGGATATCCTTCATACATCTGTCACTCAAATGCTTCAGCATTTCATTGTGGATTTTGTCCTGTCCAGGAGCCGTGTCTCTGCATAGCGCAAGTGCACTACGCAACTCCCACTTCATGAAAGGCAAATGCGAAGTACTAGAGGCAAAAGAGAGATTATGTGCCTCTGCTTCGCGCTTAATTGGAAGAAATTCAGAGTCGTATCTCCCGGAGCTCGACGAATCTGCGAAATGTGACGCGATGTGTTCTGCAATGATTGAAACAATCGTAACTATATCTCCATTAATGAACATTCTGGGGACTGAGGGCACATTCTGTACTCCACCAATATGGCGGAGTTTTGTCCACACTTGTGATGACGGAGTATGTGCCGTCTTGGAAGTCACATACTTTTCCCACGTAGCTTTCTTACTTTCTTTAATGAAAAAACTGGCCTTCGCGCGCAAAACTTAAATGAGATATGAATGGCCATCGTAGGTTTCCTACGATAATGTTGAAAGCCCGTTGGCGATCACCTAAGGTTGCTGCAATTTTGTCGTCCACCATGGGACCTGTGTCCGTCGATGAGTAACGGACGAGGAAGGAATTATTTTCTCTGCAGCAGCGAAAATTCCAGTAGTAACGGAAGAAACGTGATCGTGAAGAGACTCCAGCATATCATAGGCCATCATTGCGTGCTTCCAAAATTCTGGCTAAATTGCCCACCGAATTAACCAGCGCTTAGGTGTCTTTGATTCAAGAGAGATGGAATTATCGGGAAGTGGTTACGATCAGAGGTCGTCGTGTACTTGCCACCGTAGCAGGGTAACTAACGCACGGCTGCACAAAGTGACATCCAGGTGTGAGAGTGTGCCATGCGCGCTGCTGAAATGTGACGGTTCTCCTGTACTGAGCATGCAAAAGTCGAACAGGTTTATCAATCGCTCGAGTATTCTCCCCCTAGCACAGGAAGACAGCGAACCCCAGAGTGTGTTACGGGCGTTCGCGTCTCCCAGTATGAGGAAAGGAGGAGGTAACTGAGCGATCAAATCTTGTAGTGCACGTATTTCAATATTATATTTCGGTGGAATGTACATGTTGCACACCGTTGTCATTACTGGCAACGGAGTGCGAACTGCAACTGCATCTAGCTGAGTACTGAGAGGTACTTCTTCACTGAAGATGTCGGAGCGATCTAGGGTACAACCCCCCCCCCCCCAGGTTGCCGCGCCATCCACAGCTACTATGTCTTTAGAGTAAAGACGAAATCCTCTCATAGTCGTGTTGTGTTCAGGTCTCAAACGAGATTCCTGTAGACAGACTATGGAGGCCGCAGAAACGGTTATCAATTGACGTATCTCAACTAGGCAACAGTGATAACTATTGCACTGCAATAGTGCCATTGTGTGGATTGGTAGTGCTTCGAATTTAGGGCAATTTCTTGCCCTTCTTTCGGTCAGCCACCTGCCAAATTCCGCCGTCTTTGTGGGAGACCCTTTTGTCATCGTCACCGTCTAAAATAATAATGCCTTCAGTCTCCATTGTGTACTCAACAGAGGGTGACTTGGAAACCGAGCCCTCCGTAGATCGCAAGCTCTCTGACTTTGAACGGTGGGCCTTCTTCCTGGGAGAACTAATTTCCCCAGAAAGGGATCAAACATGAGGCATTCGGGGCCTCGCGTTCTTTCCCGCCGTTTCCTTATTCTTTGAAGGAGAAGCGGCAGATTGTTTGGCGATTTTCTTTGGGGGATGCAGCGATCCCCGATAGGGTTGGAGAAGACTTTTTCTCCAACTTCTTATGGGAGCGCTGGAGATTCCCTTTCTCCTCCTTCTTGAACTTTGCTTTGGTTGGAAAGCTGGAAGAAGGTTTTCCAGCCGTATTTGGGGAAATCATTCCCCCCGCACTTGTAGGGGAGGACTTCCCAGACAAAGGTGCCTGGAAAGTGCCCTTTCCAGACGTCTTTGTCAATAACTTGCTTACCGATGCTTTTGTTGAGATTTGTTCTTTCTTTTCTTGGTTATTGGTGCTGTAGGGACCTGTTTGTTTGCTAGTTGATGGTTTATCGGGGGCGGTTGCTACAAAACTTGTTGGTGTTATCGGGACTTTCGCTGCCTTCTCAGCAAAGGAGAAGGATAATTCCGGAAGGGCCATTTATTTAAATTTCCTCCGGGCATCTGGATAAGATAGTTTATTCATTGTCTTAATCTCCTGAATCTTCTTTTCTTCCTTGAATGTGGGACAATTCTTGGATCGAGGGGAATGTTCACCTGCGCAGTTTACGCACATGGGTGGTGGTGTGCATTCTACACTGGCATGTGCACCTTTTCCACATTCCGCACAAATTGCTGAGCTTTGGCAGCGTGGTGATGTGTGATCAAACCATTGGCAGTTATAACAGCGCATAGGTGCTGGAATACAAAGTCAAACTGTCAGCGTATACATTGAAACCTTACTCCGTTCGGGAAGTGTCTGTTTGTCGAAGGTGAGTTTATAAGCACCTGGTAGTGAAAATTGGCTCCGACACGCCTCTTGAGCCTCTTGACATCGGAAATTCCCCGTCGTGCAAAGCTTCGAATGAGATCATCATCAGAGGCTTTTAAGTTCCTGTGAAATATGGCTCCTTTACAGGAGTTCAGGGACTTGAGCTTTCCTCCTTAACAGGTACTAGTCCGAAAAATTGTAGCTTCCACTAAACTCTTACTCTGTACAACCGTAGTGTTCTTGATACGTACGGGGCCATTTCGCAGCTTCCGTATCTTATCAACCTCTCCACCAACAATATCCTCCACAGCATTACTAATTAGAAACGGGTTTTTTTGGAAGGAAGCTCTGTCAATCCACTCTGGAGGCAACCAGAAATCGACAAATCATCGGCTCGGTTGAAACGTTTACGTTTCTTTGCGTTACAATTTAAAGACACAGTTTTAAAACCTGCAGCCTTCGACGAATTAAAACCAAACTCAAAAACCATGCATGGTCCCACGAGTTCCCGGGATATAAAAGGTTGACCTTCAGCAGAGCCCTGACACACCGAAGGCAAGGCTATGTACTCCAGAGGGCGCCTGGTATCTGGAGGGGTCGCTAAAATCTACTCTCCCAGTAGCCATTCATATCCTCGCCACGGTCCGGCTCCATGGCTAAGTGGTTAGCGTGCTGGCCTTTGGTCACAGAGGTCTCGGGTTCGATTCCCGGCAGGGTCGGGAATTTTAACCATGATTGTTAATTTCCCCTGGCACGGGGACTGGGTGTATGTGACGTCTTCATCATCATTTCATCCTCATCACGACGCGCAGATCACTACGGGGGTCAAATCAAAAGTTCTTCACCTGGCGAAGCGAAGTCCTCTGACACTTCCCGGCTCTAAAAGCCATACGCCATTTCATTATTATCTCGCCACGACCTGAAACTTGTGATTGAGGAGGGTCGCTAAGAACTGCTCTCCTAGTAACCATGCATCACATTGCCACGAGCGGAAACTTGTGATTGGGGTAGGATTAAACCTCCGTAGAACTATTCGAAGCAGAGGGGCAGGCTCGGTATAAAGAGAAATAAAATTTAAGAAGATGAGAATAGAATGGTAGTAATAGTAATGAAGAATAAAGAGCACAGACACCTCTCAGGCAACTCGGGGGACACCTTGTTAGTCTGGCCCTACACCGAAGCCAATCCAGCATGGGTAGCCCTGACCTGGCACAGGGAATCAACAAGCACACTAACCCCAACACCGACATCAAGGTCTTGGTGTTCCTAGAGGGGGTGCATGCAGTGAAAGAGTTTTTATTAAATTCCATGTCCCTTAGAATTATCCGAGAAACGGCATGGGGATGTCCCCATACATTGCTTCCAATGTAAAGTGTGAATTGCGGAGTTGTGATGATAACAGCAGGCTCACTTGCCTACTGCCATTCACAATTGAGCTGGGAAATTTTACATTATAACGGCAGGCGTTAAATTCGATTTGGAAAATTTTCTTCAAAATCGCAGGCCCCCTTTCCTACTTCCAGAAAGATTACAGTTGTGGAGTTTTTATCATAATGGCAAGCAACTTCCCTACTGCCAGTCAAAATTGAGTTGTGCTGTTATAATTATAATGATAGGCCCCTTTTCCTAATGCCAGCTAAATTACAGATTACACAGAGTTGGTGAGTTTCCATTAAAATAGCGGGCCACTGTACCTAATGCCAGTCACATTTTAGATGGGTACTGTGCCATTTCATTGTCCTGATTACCAAAATACGGAATTTAAAAGTCATCATTTGCCGTGAATAAAGTTAACCTGTTCGTATGTTACACGGCAGAAAAAACACAAGTCAAATGATACAAGCAATTGGAATCATTGTGACTGTGACCGAGATAAAATGTACCATCGGAAATTGTTAGAGTTAACAGAGAGAACAGTAGATATTTTGAAAAAAATGCAGGCGTGAAGATTGGAAGAGTAATTCTGCAGAATGAATAACATATTTCGAAGTTAAAATATAAAATTTTCTCGGTAAAAACCGAAATTATTACGAAAATATATTTCCGTGCATGTAATATTCAAGAAATTTAAGACGAAATACGACGAAGAAGATAAAATACCTTAGGATTCACCTCGGAATTTCATTGAAGGAAAGCAAAGGTTTCATTAGGAAACGTAGTTTAAAAACACGCTAGCATTTGAGATAAATTACCATTGAATTATTAGTCACGACAGACATATTGGTAATCTGTATATAGCCGTTGCCTACGAGATATACAAGGCCGGGAAGTGGACCGACAGAAATGCGTGTCGCAAGTAGTTTTACGAACGTCCGCTAGAGGTCGCGACATTGTGCTGTGCTGCTTGCGCGAAATACATTAAATTAATAGTACATGTTGATTTTTAAAGACGTAAAAATTGCAGATAACGAAGTTATGACCACCTAAATGTGATTTCGAGTGATTGGATGTATAGTAAAGCACATTTAAGTGGTATTTGGAATTATTTTAGGCGAAGTCAAGTGCAATAAATAATAAAAGTAATACATTAAAATGATTTCCCATGATCACTGCTCATATCACTCACATTTTTAAGATCTTCCAACTTAAAGTTTTGTCCTGAAGTCCTTTTCCAAGTCACGAGCATATGTAATTGTATTAGCTTTATTGTCGAGTATTGTTTTTTAAGTTTTGTACCGGGCGAGTTGGCCGTGCGGTTAAGGGTCGAGCAGCTGTGAGCTTGCTTCCGGGAGATAGTGGGTTCGAACCCCACTGTCGGCAGTCCTCAAGGTGGTTTTCCGTGGTTTCCCATGTTCACACCAGGCAAATGTTGGAGCTGTACCTTTATTAAGACCACGGCCGCTTCCCTCCCACTCCAAGCCCTTTCCTATCCCATCTTCGCCATAAGACCTATCTGTGTCGGTGCGACGAAAAACCAATAGCAAATATATATATAACTTTCAGATATTTTAGGCCTATTAAAAATAGTACATCTGAAAGAAAATACAATAATCAGGAATTGATTAGTTAGCTTACTTTCGAGCGTCTCATCAAGTAGGCCTATTTCCAGAACAGTTGTTGATCAGGATTACGATTATAGTGTACTCTGGCCTTGATAGCCATTTCAACTATGATAAGGGACCCTAACGTTCCTCCACGCATATAAAATTCATGGCTTCGTAATAGAGGTTTTCTTTAATGAGGTGGTGGTGGTGGTGGTGGTGGTGGTGGTGGTGGTGATGGAGATTATTGTATTAAGAGGAAGTACAACTTGGCAACCATCCTCTATATAACACTAATCTGAGGGGAAAAATGAAGGGATCCGAGACTTCGGAAAATGAATATATCGCCAAAGGAAGACAAGGGCCACGAAGGGCGTGAAAATGAAAGACTCCCTAGGCCTGGGGTACCTAATACCGTCGGGGTCGGAAAAGAAAAATAGTTGACCAAGAGATGTCGGATAGGATAGATGAAAGTGAGGAGCCTAGCACAAGTAAGCGGAAGTAATACCAGGACTCAGTTAAGGGTCCCGTGGTCGCTAACACACTCTCCAAAGTTCAGAGCCCCTGGGGCCCATTTTAATTGCCTCTTAAGACAGGCTGGGGATACCGTTGGTGTTATTCTACCGCCCCCACCCACAGGAGGATCTTTAATGAGGGATGTTATTCTAGTATATTCCATTCGAAAAGCTAACATAGGCCTAATTCTTAAGTGCCTTTTGATGCGGTAGTAGGAGGTATTGAAGTGATCTAATGAATCTGTAACCCATAAACTGAAGTCTCAATATTTAAAATGTAAATTACAGACTCTGGATGACGTCCCAGGCGACTAAAGTGAACCTAATTTGTTCCGCTCACCCCCCCCCCCTCCCACGGCTGTCTGGATGTAGGCAGTAATTATCCACTTTTCCTTTAAAACTGGATCGGCTGGAAATGATTGAAAACACCAATTATTCTCCTCTTTTTTTTTTTTTTTGACGAATTGGACTTACAGTATGATATACCATATTTTATAGTGCATATGAAAGTTACTTGGAGTTTATTTGAACACTAACAGTAAGTGAAATCTAAACGTATTAAAAACACTTTTCTCCAAATGTTAATACACTACAGCACATGCAAATTACAGCACTATATCGAGACATCTGGCGGCGGTACTGCGAACCTGGTTAGGGACGGTTTTTATGCTCAGAACTAGCCCACACTTCCCGGCCTTGTTTATCTCGTTGGCAACGATATAGCATACGAGTTGAAGTTACATTTGAGTGTATACAACAACCGTTGCCTACGCTATAATACAAGGCCTTGAAATGCACTCGTGGAAACGGGTTGCTTCCTAGTTCACCATTCAGCCGCTAGGATCGCGGTCTTGCCCCCTTGTATTCGCATGGCCGTATATGTCAATAAGTAAAGTATATCCTAAATAAAAAGAACTGAATATTTTTGCGAGTATTGACAGTACTTTATTTATAGAGCGGGGCTGCATTGGCTTGGATATGTCATTGAAGTTTCAAAACTTTCCTTCTGAGGGGCTTCTTATCAAGTTTCAAAACTTTCTCTCTACTACTTGAGTGGCTCAAAGCAATGTTGTCTAACAGAGGTCTCAGAAATGTTCATAGTAGAAAAGAGGTGGTTTGTCGCCTTTACACTTTCCACACTTAATTTCACTGTTGAATATGTCTTTCGAAAAAATAAACGTACACCTTTTAGTAATTCTCGTCGGGACAAGTACTGCGTAGCGGAAGTGACAAATTCTGTCGTTCACTGCAGAAGTGCCACAGACGATTTTCGGTATCTGAGGGCTTCTAGATCTTGAAAACGAATAAGACACAATGTTGGACTTTGAGTAGCTGGAGAACAGATATGTTCTAAATAGCCTTTACAGTCTGTTTTTTCTTTTGCCACACGAACCATAATGTCATTGTATTCCGCTTGGCGTCTTAGGTAGCTGAAGAAGAGCTCGATGTCATAGCTCATTAGGTTCCTCATCAATGCATAATGCAAATGTATACTTATGAGTTATTTTACTCAGGCCATAGTGGAGTGGGTAGTCAAGATCTATGCCTGATACATTTCTTTCATGATTCTTTTTTTACTTTCTCTGAATGCATTTTAAGTTTTTTAATATATGACAGGAAATCAGTAATTAACCAACTGAGGAGTTCATCTTCAGTACTAAAAGGTGCTTTTTTTTGCTAGTGACTTTACATCGCACCGACACAGATAGGTATTATGGCGACGATGGGATAGGAAAGGCCTAGGAGTTGGAAGGAAGCGGCCGTGGCCTTACTTAAGGTACAGCCCCAGCATTTGCCTGGTGTCAAAATGGGAAACCACGGAAAACCATCTTCAGGGCAGCCGACAGTGGGATTCTAACCCACTATCTTCCGGATGCAAGCTCACAGCCGCGCGCCCCTAACCGTACAACCAACTCGCCCGGTTAAAAGATGCTCGTTTGTTCTCATTCCTGAATATGTCCCTTGTGAGGTGTTGCAGACGTCATGCGCTTTGAACAATTTAATAAAATACTCCATAAAACGAATGGCTTATTTTAAACTGTATTTTATGCTCTCGGGACAAAACCACCTCCATACTTTACAAACCAGAGATTTTTTCAGGGGAAAATACAATATTTTTAGCTCTTGCTACATTCATTTTCGTGAAATTTGTTGGGCAAATTATTATCCTCGTTGGTTTCCTATTTAAGATTTCTCAGTTTGAAGATCAATCAATCAATCAATCAATCAATCAATCAATCAATCAATCAATCAATCAATCAATCAATCAATCAATCAATCAATCAATCAATCAATCAATCAATCCTGATCTGCATTTAGAGCAGTCGCCCAGGTGGCAGATTCCCTATCTGTTGTTTTCCTAGCCTTTTCCTAAATGATATCAAAGAAATTGGAAATTTATTAAATTATTATTATTATTTAGTAAGTTATTCCAATCCGTAACTCCCCTTCCTATAAATGAATATTTGCCCTAGTTTGTCCTCTTGAATTCCAACTTTATCTTCATATTGTGATCTTTCCTACTTTTATAAACGCCACTCAAACTTATTCGTCTACTAATGTCATTCCACGCCATCTCTCCGCTGACAGTTCGGAACATACCACTTAGTCGAGCAGCTCTTCTTCTTTCTCTCAATTCTTCCCAACCCAAACATTGCAACATTTTTGTAACGCTACTCTTTTGTCCGAAATCACCCAGAACAAATCGAGCGGATTTCCTTTGGATTTTTCCAATTCTTGAATCAGGTAATCCTGGTGAGGGTCCCATACACTGGAACCATACTCTAGTTGGGGTCTTACCAGAGACTTATATGCACTCTCCTTTACATCCTTACTACAATCCCTAAACACCCTCATAACCATGTGCAGAGATCTGTACCCTTTATTTACAATCCCATTTATGTGATTACCCCAATGAAGACCTTTCCTTATATTAACACCTAGATACTTACAATGATCCCCAACAGGAACTTTCACCCCATCAATGCAGTAATTAAAACTGAGAGGACTTTTTCTATTTGTGAAACTCACAATCTGACTTTTAACCCCGTTTATCAACATACCATTGCCTGTTGTCCATCTCACAACATTATCGAGGTCACGTTGCAGTTGCTCAGAATCTTGTAAATTATTTATTACTCTATAGAGAATAACATCATCCGCAAAAAGCCTTACCTCCGATTCCACTCCTTTACTCATATCATTTATACATATAAGAAAGCATAAAGGTCCGATAATACTGCCTTGAGGAATTCCCCTCTTAATTATTACAGGGTCAGATAAAGCTTCACCTACTCTAATTCTCTGAGATATATTTTATAGAAATATAGCAACCCATTCAGTCACTCTTTTGTCTAGTCCAATTGCACTCATTTTTGCCAGTAGTCTCCCATGGTCCACCCTATCAAATGTTTTGGACAGGTCAATCGCGATTCAGTCCATTTGACCTCCAGAATCCAAGATATCTGCTATATCTTGCTGGAATCCTACAAGTTGAGCTTCAGTGGAATAACCTTTCCTAAAACCGAACTGCCTTCTATCGAACCAGTTATTAATTTCACAAACATGTCTAATATAATCAGAAAGAATGTCTTCCCAAAGCTTACATACAACGCATGTCAAACTTACTGGCCTGTAATTTTCAGCTTTATGTCTATCACCCTTTCCTTTATACACAGGGGCTACAACAGCAACTCTCAAATGATTGCCGGTCACGGTAGCATAGTTAAAAAAAAGTCCAGTGACAAATTTTGGGATCGCCCGATTCTTATGACGTAACTCGGATCAAAACTTGGGAACAGAGGCCTACTTCGATCAGCTTGAAGTCGTATCTCATGCGTAATACTTCCTCTGTATAATGTTTCGAACATTGAACATTCACTGGAAATTTGTGAAACGAAATTCCATTACCTTTAATTTCTTGTGAATAAACCATGACTGGAAGTGCGAATGCTTAACATCAGACAAATACATAATACATTCACAACCAACTCAGTTAATGAACACGTTTAAAAGCGCGAGCCTGGTAGACAGGGGGCAAGATAGCGATCCTAGCGGCCCGGCATTGAATTTCAGTGTAACCACTTCCATAGCGTTTTACGGGCTCTATTTCCAGGCCTTGTATTATAACGTAGGCAACGACAACAACATAATAGTACAAGAAGGCTTTGCAACGAACAGGAAGATGATGTTAATTATGATATATTTTTCATGCATGCGCAAGAGATCGGCGTGATGGTTAATTAAATCAAGCATGGGATTGGCGACTGATGGACTTGGACTCCAACCGCTATCACCCGCAGATACGAGCTCATTTCCCGAGAATCCCAGATGACTGAGCCGTTAACCAAGGGAGAACCTGTACAAAGGAGGATGTAGCAGAACACACATCAATCCCGGCAGCAGGCAGACACAGATTAAGGTAAGTTTCACAATTTATTTTTAGATCATTTGATGTTTATCTTTGTAGAAAGTTGTTGATTGATTATTTTCGGGAGGAATAGGTCGTTATATCTTCGTGACATGTTTAATAACATGTAGTCTTCAATATGATCTAAGTACATCCTAAGTTACAGTGCAGCCACTGGCTGTCCGGCCCTGACAGATAGTGATGAAAAGAAAAAATAAGAGTAGAGAAGAGTATTGCCAACCTGCGGCGATTTGAATCTATACATATAACCTTGAAAGCACTATTATGAATTTACAATGTACCGTATGATTTCAATATTAAATCATTGAAACCTACACCCCTCGTCGATTTGATATTGTTTTAATTACAGTTATCTTAACACAAAGAATACTAAGAGTTCTGTTAGTAGTAGAATAATCGTCACGATTTGCAATGCCTGACGTCACTGGAACGCCAGATTTATGATTTAACAGCAAGCACCAATCACCGTTCATGTCGCCATGACTCTCTTGTACTGCTAGTGCGGTGATGCCATTTCTTTGAAGAGAAACACGTGGCCTCAGTTGCTCGCTAGCCTGCATGAAGTGCATGCGTTCACTGTGAGTGTAAGCCTTTTGTTTTGTTATTGTGACATGGCCAGTGGATCATCGGAAATGACTAGGAAAAAATCAGTTGTTATAAGAGCCAAAGCCGTGAATTGATATACCCGCTACGTGAATATTTTGAGAAAGAGCGTGATAAAGGTGGGCCTCTTCTTCCTGTTACAAAAGTGGTGAATCGAGTTTGTGACGCTTTAAAAGTAGGTAGCACAACTCTGAAAAGTATTACAAAAGAAAAGTGTCCAGTAGATATTAATACACCCTCTGAAGTGCTGCGTACTCCTGAAAAACGAAGACCAAGACATTGTCCCAGGACATCACTAGATGCATTTTAAAAGGATGCGATAAAGCAATATATTTATAGTTATTACAAGAGGAGGGAATTTCCCACGCGTGATAAATTACTTGACTCTTTGAAGAAATCTCGCTTATTCAGTGGAGGAAAGACCAGTTTAAGTAAAATACTGAGAGAACTTGGCTTTCGTTGGAAGAAATTTTCAGGGAGAAAAGCTGCGATGGAGAGAAGTGAAATTGTAGCATGGCGAGGTAGATTTTTGAGGGAAATTCTGAAGACTAGTCCTGATAGAGTGGTGTGGTTAGATCAAAGATTGGTAAATGCCGGACATTCTAAAACGGTGGCCTGGACAGATGAAACTGTATCAGGGACTTTCAAAGCACCTATTGGAAAGGGAAGTAGGCTTATTTTGCTTCATGCAGGTGGCGTTTATGGATTTGTTCCGGGAGCTATGATTCTTTTGAAATCAAAAAGCACTCGAGATTATCACGAAGAAATGAATGGGATTACTTTCACAACCTAGTTTTAAAATTCTTTGCTACCAAACATAAGTCCCAATTCCGTAATTTTTATGGACCTTGCCCCCTATCACTTTGTGTAATTAAACAAAGCACCGTCAATGAAAGAGAGAAAAGACCTCGTTTTTCAGTGGTTGGTGGGAAATAACATACCGGGGATATCTGCAGAAATGACAAAGGCGGAGCTGCTACAAAGTGTAAAACTCCATAAGCCTATGACCCTAGGGTCATAGGGTAATTAGGCTTCCTCCTTACCACTGCTACTTTAATCCAATCGAGTTAATTTGGGCACAAGTTCAAGGATATGTTGCCGAAAATAACAAATCTTTCCGTCTCACTGATGTTGCACGCTTAGTGCACGAGGCAGTCAAACTTGTTACAGCGGATAAATGGAAAAGTGTTGTGAATCGCATCTGGGAAGATCTATACGAGACAAAACAAGCTGATGAAATTGTTGAATGTCGAGTGGAAGAAATTATTTCCCTGGATGAGGATGATAGCAGTGACTCCAGTGACATTAGTAACAAGGACGAAAACACCGATATTTTCGGAGAGTGTGGCGTATTACCTTTGGATTAGTCCCTGTGAGTACATAATTTGTTTCATTTCATTACAATATTTTATTATTTCGGCACTACTATTCTATGAGCATGTTGAAGTTTTATTGCCACGTTGATACTATTTTCAGGTTTTTATTTTTTATTCTGACTTATTAAAATTACGGTGATACTATTCACACAGTTCGGTTTTAATGTTGTTATTTTATATTGCATCTATAGCCTACTGTTTTTTAGTTACGGTTATTCTATTCTCTGAGTGTGCTTAATTTTGACTGCAATGTTTTGTAATTATCTTTACGCTGTTCTTGGAATGTGCATAACATCGACTGGAATGTTTTGTTATTATATTTACGCTGTTATTGGAGTGCAGTTAATTTTAATTGGAACGTTTTATTATTATTACACTAGTGTTGGTTTTCAATATATTAGAAGTAATTTTCGCACTTCTCCGTCGCGTTAACACAGAATCTGTTCTACGTATATGTGAAATATTTTACGTGTGCGTGTGTTTGTTTATATCGTATGGTTCAAAATCGGCAACGCTGTCTGAGAAACGTCAGGGCCGGACAGCCAGCGGCTCGACAGTAGGAAAGTGAACATATGTCAGTGAAATGTTACATTAGCGATATTTCAGTTAATTTTCAATAAACCATACCAAAGACAGAAAGTTTTGATGAGAATGAAGTGTGATACGTGTTAATATCAAATCGTAGTTTACCAAATTCGTAAATATTAACCACTTATTGCCAGGTATAAGCCAGAGCAAGTTAAATATGAATATATATGGATAAGTAAGATGCGTATTGCTAAACATATGATTTAGTTGTTGATCCATGAGGTGATAATTTAATTTGTGAGAAGTGAATTGATTTGTGCGTTATGTAGGGTCAAATATGCAGATGGTCATTATTACCCATTAAACAGATAGCTGTATGAAATTTTCGCAATCACAATCAATGTACAGACACACGGGCGTTACGATTTTATTTATATAGATAGATAAGGAGTCTGTTCCCACATACAACAACTTTTAATCTATGTCCGCTGGACTTAGCCTGCAAAACCGACCATTTATGATATCTCTCTTATTAATCCTCCTGTTCAAAATGTGCACAAGAGAAAAAAGCTTTAGAAATGAATTTCCATCGAGGTTGGTCGATTTTCAGTCTTGTATACATTGTGGAAGAGGAAATTCACTGTTTCGTTTCCTATAAAATCCCAGTCCATTCTGGCAATTTGAAATAGTATGGACCTTAAATCCTACCTTTGGACAGGTGGATGCCAAACAAAGTTTGTTCGAAATACCTTCAATAGTTTACAAGATATAAGAAATAAGCTTTACACGCACCCGCTTTTGAGAGTTAAGTCCATTGGGACTTGTGCTGAAAACCATCCGTTAATGATATCTCCCTTATTAATTCTCCTATCGATCTGATGCACATGAGAAAAAGTATAAAAATTGATTTCCATTCAGGATGGTAGATTCCCTTAATTTTGGGTGTGCATATTTTGTGAGAGTGCAAAACCGTGGTTTCGGTTTCGGATAAATCCCCTGTAAATTTGGGTATCCAAAACTAATATTGGCCTTGAAACCTACCCAATATCAATTTTTGTAGAAATATTTCTAGTAGTTTTCAAGTTATAAGGACTCGGACAGACTGACACTAGACACTGAAGCTGAGAAATGCAGATGATCATTATTACACATGAAATAAATAACTGTATGGAAATTTCGCCAAAATGGTCAGTGTACAGTACAGACACATGGTTGTTTTGATTTTATTTATATAAATATGCAATTCTTGCAAATATACATTGTATTGAAAAGGTGGACTTATTTTAAAAGAGAAAACTTTTTACTTCCCACTGAAATCAAATAACAATCCATAAGGACCATGAACATGAAGTTCATAATTTACTATAAGTGGTAATTTCCGATCTGCCAGTTGAGAGATGGCGTGGAATGACATTAGTGGATGAATAAGTCTGAGCGGTGTTTTTAAAAGATCACAGTATAAAGATAAATTTGGAATTCCAGACAATAAATTGCGGCAAATATTTGTTTATAGGAAGGGGATTTAGGAATTTGAATAATTTACTACAGGATTCAATATATTTCTAAATTATTGTAATTATTTAAGAAACAACTAGGAAAACAACAAATAAGGAATCTGTAATCTGGGCGACTGCCGGGTGGGTCGGTGGGTGGATGGATGGACGGACGGATGGATAGATGAAAATCCCAATTCTTCAACAGCCATTTGTTCTCAGGTCCCCACGTTGGGCGCCAATTGCAATATTTGACGAAATTGAAAATATTAAATTGATAAATTGTAACTAGAATAACAAAATTGGGTGCCACATGCAAAATAACTACAGGTATAATTAACTCAGTAGAGCATGAAGGTACTCCCTCATCCAAAGTGACGCTGATAAGGCTGACGAGGCTCCAAACTTGCTTTATAACCTTACCTGTTACTCTTTACCCCTGAAATTAAATTTGGGTAGCATGTCAGGTTTTCCTTACCGATAGAATATTTAACGCAAGTTTAGCTACAAGAATTTATTCGCAAAACAAAATAACACATGAAAAACACCAGCAATAATAATCATGAGATGAGACCATCTCGACTTTGCCGTTTACAAAAGGCAAATATACAAACATCTACAAACCACCAGTGAGTCATCTACCCACAATTTAGATACAATTAGTTTCACTATATACATTTTGACGCAAGTGAGATAAACTGATATAACTTGAAAACAATATTCTCACACCCATGGGTAAATAATGCAAGTATCGAGCTCAAATTATGACTGTTGTTAATTTAAAATAATAATAATAATAATAATAATAATAATAATAATAATAATAATAATAATAATAATAATAATAATAATTATTATTATTATTATTATTATGACTTGTGATGTACATCCACTTATTAGTATCATTATTAGTTTACGATCACGTTATATGTGAGGTTATGTCATGAAATATTTGCTGTATATATTTATATGCGTTTAGTTAATGTCAGAACATGTAATTAATATATAATTTATTATTATCTGCATTAATGATTTGTAATCCACTACACAATTGTGAAACACACTGTAACGACAACTTGGTAGAATATTCTGCACATTATATCTCGGCCATAAGCACTCTAGAATTTACGAGAAAATATATCATTCTAGAAGCCTGGCCAGGCACATATATAAAGAGGTGGTCTTGATGGTCCACCCAAGCTTTATAACAATAATAAAATCTTATCTGGATGGCCTAGAGTTCCAAGTGGACGTACACAACACGCTGTCAAGCACCCGAAGGATTAGAGCGGGCGTACCCCAAGGGTCCCTTATTGGACCAATCCTCTTCATCCTATATACAAATCACATGCCAACTGCGGAACTTACTACCACACACCTCTATGGAGGTGACACTGCTATCACAGTCCAACACCCAAAACTAGCGTGGAATCGTAAGAGGCTACAAGTAGCACTACGAACTCTCGAGCCATGGCTAACGAAATGGCGCATCAAGGTTAATGTCGACAAGTGCCAAGCCGTGCTGTTCACTAGAAAGAACAGACGCCCGCACAGACCAGTCCACATTAAATTTCTAAAGCTGTTTAACCAGGAAATAACATGGCACGACAATGCCAAATACTACGATTAGTCCCTGATAGGAAGCTTACCATGCTGCACCACACCAAAGACATGCAGAGAAAAGCACACTCAGCCAGCTATACGCAATCATAAAATCAAAAAACACTACTGATCTGCATTTAGGGCAGTCGCCCAGGTGGCAGATTCCCTATCTGTTGTTTTCCTAGCCTTTTCTTAAATGATCGCAAAGAAGTTGGAAAATTATTGAACATTTCCCTTGGTAAGTTATTCCAATCCCTAACTCCCCTTCCTATAATCGAACGTTTGCCCCAATTTGTCCCCTTGAATTCCAACTTTTTCTTCATATTGTGATCTTTCCTACTTTTAAAGATACCATCCAAACTTATTCGTCTACTGATGTCCTCCCACGATATTTCTCCACTGACAGCTCGGAACATACCACTTAATCGAGCAGCTCGTCTCCTTTCTCTCAAGTCTTCCCAGCCCAAATTTGCAACACTTCTGTAACGCTACTCTTTTGTCGGATATCACCCAGAACAAATCGAGGTGCTTTTCTTTGGATTTTTTCCAGTTCTTGAATCAAGTCATCCTGGTAAGGGTCCCATATACTGGAACCATACTCTAGTTGGGGTCTTACGAGAGACGTATACGCCCGCTCTTTTACATCCTTACTAGAACAGCTAAATACCCTCATAACCATGTGCAGAGGTTTGTGCCCTTTATTAACAATCATATTTATGTGATTACCCCAATGAAGGTCTTTGCTTATATTAATACCTAGGTACTTACAATGATCACCTAAAGGAACTTTCACCCCATCAACACAATAATTAAAACTGAGAGGACCCCTCCTATTTGTGAAACACATAACCTGACTTTTTACTCCGTTTATCATCATACCATTGCCCACTGTCCATCTTACAACCCTATCGAAGTCACTCTGCAGCCGCTCACAATCTTGTAACTGATTTATTACTCTGTACAAAATAACATCATCTGCAAACAGTCTTATCTCTGATTCCACTTCTTTACACATATCACTGATATACACTGACTGACAGAGCAAATGCAACACCAAGAAGGAGTGGTCAGAACTTTATGCCAATTGCAGGGTAGACTGACGTCACTGAGGTATGCTCATGGTGCGAAATGCGCCGCTGTGCTGCGCACGTAGCGAACGATAAATGGGACACGGCGTTGGCGAATGGCCCACTTCGTACCGTGATTTCTCAGCCGACAGTCATTGTAGAACGTGTTGTCGTGTGCCACAGGACACGTGTATAGCTAAGAATTCCAGGCCGCCGTCAACGGAGGCATTTCCAGCAGACAGACGACTTTACGAGGGGTATGGTGATCAGGCTGAGAAGGGCAGGTTGGTCGCTTCGTCAAATCGCAGCCGATACCCATAGGGATGTGTCCACGGTGCAGCGCCTGTGGCGAAGATGGTTGGCGCAGGGACATGTGGCACGTGCGAGGGGTCCAGGCGCAGCCCGAGTGACGTCAGCACGCGAGGATCGGCGCATCCGCCGCTAAGCGGTGGCAGCCCCGCACGCCACGTCAACCGCCATTCTTCAGCATGTGCAAGACACCCTTGCTGTTCCAATATCGACCAGAACAATTTCCCGTCGATTGGTTGAAGGAGGCCTGCACTCCCGGCGTCCGCTCAGAAGACTACCATTGACTCCACAGCATAGACGTGCA